>NC_091558.1:11018438-11020938 GCF_042767895.1 Penaeus vannamei | reverse complement strand
GAGAGAGAGAGAGAGTGAGCAGTTTCATATCTTCCTCTTTAACAATATTCGTGTATCAAGATATATATATATATATATATATATATATATATATATATATATATATATATATATATATATATATATATATATATATACATATATATATATATATATATATATATATATATATATATATATATATATATATATATACATATATATATATATATATATATATATATATATATATATATATATATATATGATACTTCTTAAACACGCATGCCCACATATCTGTATATCGGACTGCATGCATATCTGTATATATACATACACATGTAAACGCTTTTTTGCTCACGCTTATACTCACACACAAGCACCCACGCACAAACACACAACACATACAAACACACATGGTAGTACAGAGATCTCTGCACTACCATCCATTCATCTCTCTCTCTCTCTCTCTCTCTCTCTTTCTATGTCTATCCATCTGTCTATACATTTATTTTTCTGCCGTTATATCTATACTTTATATACGTATATTTGTAAATTACATTTTAATCATATGTTGGTAAAATTACTTTCACTAACAGCACATGCTTCTCAGCATTTAGAGCATGACCATTTTCCCCCAAAGGTGTTTCGGCAACAAGCAATCATTTGCACAATTTTCCTCACTCACGAATCGCCTTTCATTCGTGGAGCTTTTCTCATGTTTCTGTGAAGCAAAATTTCCCCTCTTTCGAATATTATAATTTTTCATGTTTTCACGTTGATATTAAAAAGAAGAATAAAATCAATCACTTAGATCGCCCCCCCCTAAGAATAATATATATAAAAATTCACAGGACACACATGCAAGATCTGCTTCGCGGCGCCAGCTTGTTCGCGGGACGACTACGAGGAAAAGCACTCGGGCACATACCTTAGGGTCGTCGTAGTCGTAGATGTCGTAGTCGTACTCATTGAGGAGCCGCTCGAAGTGCATCTTCATCTCGATCATCTTCTGCTCGACCTCCGTGACTCGGTCGAGCTGCTGCACGGCCACGCAGGCGGTCACGACGGACACGACCAGGGCCAGCAGGCTCACGAAGGCTGCCATCCACGCCAGCCACTGCCGCCTGCCCTCCCCCGGGGGCGTGAGGACGGCGTACATCGGAGACTTCTCCATCGTGTCGGGATGCTGAGGGAGACCAGCGAGGGCTTCTAGACTCGTCTCTAGCCTGGGAGGTGCTGAGGTCTGGGTCTGCTTCGCCGGGGACTGCGACGGGACGAGGCACCGAGCGAACGAGCCAGCGAGGTTATGCGGTGGTGGAGTCCACGTGCGAGTGGTGACGGCCGCGTGAGGGGACTGAGTGTGTGGGCACGGTCGCTACCCTCTACCAGTGTGGCCACGCGCGCACTGCCCTAGCGACGCCTCCTGCACGCTTATATCAACCCCTCCACGCACGCACGCACGCCCCCCACGCACACACCGGCAAGCACTGCATTGACATCTACACCCACGCTGGATGCACCACGCAAGCATCCAAATAGAGAGTGATGCCATTTCCATTCAACTTTCACACCAGCGAATCACTGGTATGATGTTTCAAGGTCAGGCCCGTCCTCCCTCGCCACCTGCGGGTTGTCCTGGCCCTCCGCTGCGGCCACGGAGGCGCTTCAGGAGCTCCGTGCCCTCGCATCCCTTACCCTGGCGCTGACGGGGCGGGCCGGGGCTCATCCGCACGTAAACACAGGCCCTATCGACCCTCACCTTGAGTAATTAAATGAACGAGGATATTATTGAAAGTAAATGGCGCTGCTGCTATCCTCGCCACGACCAGCCAGTTCTCGGCGCCAGCGTTACATAACCCATAACAAGTTCTTTGGAAGCGGCCCTTGCGATGCCCACCAGAAGAGTATATTAATCCGTGACAGCTTGTCAGATAACGAGCTGACTCTCCGCCTCCTCTGACATTTCACTTTGACACATAGCAAGCCTCCATTTTTTAATTCTCCGAAAGACGAATCAATTGGCACTAATTAATCCGCTTTAACTCGTAAAAAGAAAAGTGATCCACATTCCTCAGGGAACATGCATATAAATAAACACTCAGGGTGACTCATCTTCCATTCACAGAACTGCAGAATTAAGCACGAAAGGATAATGAGAATCAAAGAAACGCCAACTGTTCTCGACTTTAAAGCTGGCGTATCGGAATTCCTCGGGGACTTAGGAACAACAGCGATCACACAAGTAGCTTTGGTATCTCCATGCAAATCTCGGATCGTTTGTGGACATAAACTTTGGCCAATACAATCGCACACGTAAATAAAAACGACACTAATAAAAGCAACAATGAATCAACAACAACAATAACGATAGCAACAAATCAACAACATAAACAACGGCAACAGATATAACAATAAAAACAAGAGCGTTATAAACAACAACACTAATAAAAGCAACAATAAATGAACAATAACAACAGCAAACCAACAACATAACGGCAACAGAAATAACAATAAAGAC
>NC_091558.1:11010938-11013438 GCF_042767895.1 Penaeus vannamei | reverse complement strand
TCCCTGCCCCGCCATCCCTCCCTCTCCCCTCCCCACCAACCACCCCTCTCCCCTCCTTCCTTCCCCCATCGCCCATACCCCCTCCCTATCCAAGAACATCCTAACACGCACTAATGTTGAAGCTAATTATAACGGCCACGGTGATTGGTTTGTCTATTTGTCTATCTGTCTATTTTTCTATCTGTCTGTCTGTCTATTTTTCTGTCTGTCTGTCTGTCTATTTGTCCTTCATGTCTCTGTCTATTTGTCTGTCTGTCTGTCTGTTTGTCCTTGATGTCTGTCTGTCTGTCTGTCTGTCTGTCTATTTGTCCTTGATGTGTGTCAGTTTGTCTGTCTATCTGTCCTTGATGTATGTCTGTCTGTTTGGTTGTGTATCTATTTGTCGGTCGGTTTGTTTGACTGTTAAAATATTTGTGTATCTATCTGTCTATCAATCTATCTTGGTGTCTGTCTATATGACTGTCTTAATGTCTGTCTGTCTATCTGTCGGTCTGTCTAATGGTCTGTAGATCTGTCAATCTGTCTGTCTTTTTGTCTGGCGAACTATCTATCAATCTGATGGTATGTCTATAGTTCTGCCAACCCGTGTTCCGTCCTGTCGGTCAGTCGGTCGGTCTGTCTGTCGGTCTATGTGGTCGGTCTGTCGGTCTGTCTGTACGGTCGCTCAATCTGTCGGTCTAGTCCGTCGGTCTGTCGGCCTGTCTGTCTGTTTGTCTGTCTGTCTGTCTTTCGGTCGGTCGGTCTGTCTGCCTGTCTATGCATTCGGTCTATCGATCGATCGGTCTGTCTATTGGTCTGTCTATGCGGTCGGTCTGTCGGTCTGCCAATCCATCATGTTGCCGAGGCGTCGAGGCTGCCGTATCGGTCGTGTTTGTCGGTCTCTCGGTCTGGTCGGTCGGGTGACGGACGGCCTCGAGGGCTGTTGATGGAGCGACGCCGCTTGGGGCTTCTCCCTCCCGTCGGGGCTGGCGGCGCTCGCTCGGCGGCCTTGCGGCTTGTTTGTTGTTTGGTTGTTTGGTCTTGTTTGCTTGTTTGTTGGTTGACGTCGTTTTTTTGTTAGTTTGTTTGTTGTTTGTTGTTGCTTGTTTGTTCGTTTGTTGTTTGGTCTTTTTGTTTGTTTCCTGTTTGATGTTGTTTGTTTATTTGCTTGTTTGTTGTTTGTTTGTTTGGTCTTGTTTGTTTGTTTGTTTGTTTGTTTGCTGTTTGATGTTTGGTCTTTGTTTGTTTGTTTGTTGTATGGTCTTGTCTGTTTGTTTGTTGTTTGGTCTTTTTGTTTGTTTCTGTTTGATGTTGTTTGTTTATTTGCTTGTTTGTTTGCTTGATTGTTGTTTCTTCTTCTTTGTTAATTTGTTTGTTTGTTGTTTGGTCTTTTTGTTTGTTTCCTGTTTGATGTTGTTTGTTTATTTGCTTGTTTGTTTTTGGTCTTGTTTGTTTGGTGATTGTTTGTTTATTTAGTCTTGTCTGTGTGTTGTTAGTTTTGTTTGCATGGTCTTGTTTGTTTGTTGTAGTTTGATCTTGTTTGTTTTTTGTTTTTGTTGTAGTTTGGTCTTGTTTCTTTGTTTGTTTGTTGTTTAATTTGTCTGATTGTTTGGTCTTGCTTTGTTTGTTGTTGTATGGTCTTGCTTTTTTGTTTGCTGTTTGTTTGTCTCTTTGTTGTTGTTGGTCTTGTTTTTTCTTTGTTATTTGTTTTTGTATGTTTGGTTTTGTTTATTTGTTTGTTGTTATTTAGTCTTATTTCTTTTGTTTATTAAGTCTTGTTTGTTTTGTTGTTGTTGCAGGGGCTTGTTTGTTTGTTGTTTGTTTTGTTTCGTGTTTCTTTTTTTGTTTTTGTTTGATCTTGTTTGTTTGTTGTCTTTTTGTTTGTTGGTTATTCTTGATCGTTCTTGTTCGTTTATTGTTGTTGGTTTATTATTGTTCGTTTGTCGTTTCCTGTTCGCTTTTTGTTTGTTTGTTGTTTTTTACTGTATTCTTGTCCATCAATTCTTTCCTGTTGCTTTATCTTTGTTTTATATTTTTGTCTTCTTGATAATGATGGCATGAATAATAGTAACAATAATAATGATAATAATGATTATAACAGCAATGACAATACAATAACAACAACAACAACTATGATGATAATGATGATGATGATAATAAACATTGTTATAATGAGTTTGATAATGATAATAGCAGTAATAATAATGATTGTAAGGATAGTAATAATAACAATGATAATCATAATATTGATAATTATAATAGTAATAGTGACAATAATAATAAAAAATAACGACATAAATGATTATAAAGACAATAATGATAATGATCATGTTAATCCTGACAAATACAATGTTAACCGTAATCAAATGATATTGACAATGATGATGATATTACTACTATTAATACCAATGATAATAATAATAATAATAATAATAATTGTTTTGATAATAATGATAATAATAATAATTATAATAATAATTATAATGATAATAACAATAATAATGATGATAATAATAACAAC
>NC_091558.1:10985938-10998438 GCF_042767895.1 Penaeus vannamei | reverse complement strand
TAAAGATATTTGTGCTATAATGATATTTGTGTATGGTTAGGTATAAAGATAGTTGTGCTATAATGATATTTGTGTATGGTTAGGCATAAAGATATTTGTGCTATAATGATATTTGTGTATGGTTAGGTATAAAGATAATTGTGCTATAATGATATTTGTGTATGGTTAGGTATAAAGATAGTTGTGCTATAAAGATATTTGTGTATGGTTAGGTATAAAGATAGTTGTGCTATAATGATATTTGTGTATGGTTAGGTATAAAGATAGTTGTGCTATAATGATATTTGTGTATGGTTAGGCATAAAGATATTTGTGCTATAAAGATATTTGTGTATGGTTAGGTATAAAGATATTTGTGCTATAAAGATATTTGTGTATGGTTAGGTATAAAGATATTTGTGCTATAAAGATATTTGTGTATGGTTAGGTATAAAGATATTTGTGCTATAAAGATATTTGTGTATGGTTAGGTATAAAGATATTTGTGCTATAATGATATTTGTGTATGGTTAGGTATAAAGATAGTTGTGCTATAATGATATTTGTGTATGGTTAGGCATAAAGATATTTGTGCTATAATGATACTTGTGTATGGTTAGGTATAAAGATATTTGTGCTATAATGATATTTGTGTATGGTTAGGTATAAAGATATTTGTGCTATAATGATATTTGTGTATGGTTAGGTATAAAGATATTTGTGCTATAAAGATATTTGTGTATGGTTAGGTATAAAGATATTTGTGCTATAAAGATATTTGTGTATGGTTAGGTATAAAGATATTTGTGCTATAAAGATATTTGTGTATGGTTAGGTATAAAGATATTTGTGCTATAAAGATATTTGTGTATGGTTAGGTATAAAGATATTTGTGCTATAAAGATATTTGTGTATGGTTAGGTATAAAGATATTTGTGCTATAATGATATTTGTGTATGGTTAGGTATAAAGATAGTTGTGCTATAATGATATTTGTGTATGGTTAGGCATAAAGATATTTGTGCTATAATGATATTTGTGTATGGTTAGGTATAAAGATATTTGTGCTATAATGATATTTGTGTATGGTTAGGTATAAAGATATCTGTGCTATAATGATACTTGTGTAAGGTTAGGTATAAAGATATTTGTGCTATAATGATATTTGTGTATGGTTAGGTATAAAGATAATTGTGCTATAATGATATCTGTGTATGGTTAGGTATAAAGATATTTGTGCTATAAAGATATTTGTGTATGGTTAGGTATAAAGATATTTGTGCTATAATGATACTTGTGTATGGTTAGGTATAAAGATATTTGTGCTATAAAGATATTTGTGTATGGTTAGGTATAAAGATATTTGTGCTATAATGATACTTGTGTATGGTTAGGTATAAAGATATTTGTGCTATAATGATATTTGTGTATGGTTAGGCATAAAGATATTTGTGCTATAATGATATTTGTGTATGGTTAGGTATAAAGATATTTGTGCTATAATGATATTTGTGTATGGTTAGGTATAAAGATATCTGTGCTATAATGATACTTGTGTAAGGTTAGGTATAAAGATATTTGTGCTATAATGATATTTGTGTATGGTTAGGTATAAAGATAATTGTGCTATAATGATATCTGTGTATGGTTAGGTATAAAGATATTTGTGCTATAAAGATATTTGTGTATGGTTAGGTATAAAGATATTTGTGCTATAATGATACTTGTGTATGGTTAGGTATAAAGATATTTGTGCTATAAAGATATTTGTGTATGGTTAGGTATAAAGATATTTGTGCTATAATGATACTTGTGTATGGTTAGGCATAAAGATATTTGTGCTATAAGGATATTTGTGTATGGTTAGGCATAAAGATATTTGTGCTATAATGATACTTGTGTAAGGTTAGGTATAAAGATATTTGTGCTATAATGATACTTGTGTATGGTTAGGTATAAAGATATTTGTGCTATAATGATATTTGTGTATGGTTAGGTATAAAGATATTTGTGCTATAATGATACTTGTGTATGGTTAGGTATAAAGATATTTGTGCTATAATGATACTTGTGTATGGTTAGGTATAAAGATATTTGTGCTATAATGATACTTGTGTATGGTTAGGTATAAAGATATTTGTGCTATAAGGATATTTGTGTATGGTTAGGCATAAAGATATTTGTGCTATAATGATACTTGTGTAAGGTTAGGTATAAAGATATTTGTGCTATAATGATACTTGTGTATGGTTAGGTATAAAGATATTTGTGCTATAATGATATTTGTGTATGGTTAGGCATAAAGATATTTGTGCTATAAGGATATTTGTGTATGGTTAGGCATAAAGATATTTGTGCTATAATGATACTTGTGTAAGGTTAGGTATAAAGATATTTGTGCTATAATGATATTTGTGTATGGTTAGGTATAAAGATATTTGTGCTATAATGATATTTGTGTATGGTTAGGTATAAAGATATTTGTGCTATAATGATACTTGTGTATGGTTAGGTATAAAGATATTTGTGCTATAATGATACTTGTGTATGGTTAGGTATAAAGATATTTGTGCTATAATGATACTTGTGTATGGTTAGGTATAAAGATATTTGTGCTATAAGGATATTTGTGTATGGTTAGGCATAAAGATATTTGTGCTATAATGATACTTGTGTAAGGTTAGGTATAAAGATATTTGTGCTATAATGATACTTGTGTATGGTTAGGTATAAAGATATTTGTGCTATAATGATATTTGTGTATGGTTAGGTATAAAGATATTTGTGCTATAATGATACTTGTGTAAGGTTAGGTATAAAGATATTTGTGCTATAAGGATATTTGTGTATGGTTAGGCATAAAGATATTTGTGCTATAATGATACTTGTGTATGGTTAGGTATAAAGATATTTGTGCTATAAGGATATTTGTGTATGGTTAGGCATAAAGATATTTGTGCTATAATGATACTTGTGTAAGGTTAGGTATAAAGATATTTGTGCTATAATGATACTTGTGTATGGTTAGGTATAAAGATATTTGTGCTATAATGATATTTGTGTATGGTTAGGTATAAAGATATTTGTGCTATAATGATACTTGTGTATGGTTAGGTATAAAGATATTTGTGCTATAATGATACTTGTGTATGGTTAGGTATAAAGATATTTGTGCTATAATGATACTTGTGTATGGTTAGGTATAAAGATGTTTGTGCTATAATGATATTTGTGTATGATTAGGTATAAAGATGTTTGTGCTATAATGATACTTGTGTATGGTTAGGTATAAAGATATTTGTACTATAATGATATTTGTGTATGGTTAGGTATAAAGATATTTGTACTATAATGATATTTGTGTATGGTTAGGTATAAAGATATTTGTGCTATAATGATATTTGTGTATGGTTAGGTATAAAGATATTTGTACTATAATGATATTTGTGTATGGTTAGGTATAAAGATATTTGTGCTATAATGATATTTGTGTATGGTTAGGTATAAAGATATTTGTACTATAATGATATTTGTGTATGGTTAGGTATAAAGATATTTGTACTATAATGATATTTGTGTATGGTTAGGTATAAAGATATTTGTGCTATAATGATATTTGTGTATGGTTAGGTATAAAGATATTTGTACTATAATGATATTTGTGTATGGTTAGGTATAAAGATATTTGTGCTATAATGATATTTGTGTATGGTTAGGTATAAAGATATTTGTACTATAATGATATTTGTGTATGGTTAGGTATAAAGATATTTGTGCTATAATGATACTTGTGTATGGTTAGGTATAAAGATATTTGTGCTATAATGATACTTGTGTATGGTTAGGTATAAAGATATCTGTGCTATAATGATACTTGTGTATGATTAGGTATAAAGATATTTGTGCTATAATGATATTTGTGTATGGTTAGGTATAAAGATATTTGTGCTATAATGATACTTGTGTATGGTTAGGTATAAAGATATTTGTACTATAATGATATTTGTGTATGGTTAGGTATAAAGATATTTGTACTATAATGATATTTGTGTATGGTTAGGTATAAAGATATTTGTGCTATAATGATATTTGTGTATGGTTAGGTATAAAGATATTTGTACTATAATGATATTTGTGTATGGTTAGGTATGAATATATTTGTGCTATAATGATACTTGTGTATGGTTAGGTATAAAGATATCTGTGCTATAATGATACTTGTGTATGATTAGGTATAAAGATATTTGTGCTATAATGATATTTGTGTATGGTTAGGTATAAAGATATTTGTGCTATAATGATACTTGTGTATGGTTAGGTATAAAGATATTTGTACTATAATGATATTTGTGTATGGTTAGGTATAAAGATATTTGTACTATAATGATATTTGTGTATGGTTAGGTATAAAGATATTTGTGCTATAATGATATTTGTGTATGGTTAGGTATAAAGATATTTGTACTATAATGATATTTGTGTATGGTTAGGTATAAAGATATTTGTGCTATAATGATATTTGTGTATGGTTAGGTATAAAGATATTTGTACTATAATGATATTTGTGTATGGTTAGGTATAAAGATATTTGTACTATAATGATATTTGTGTATGGTTAGGTATAAAGATATTTGTGCTATAATGATATTTGTGTATGGTTAGGTATAAAGATATTTGTACTATAATGATATTTGTGTATGGTTAGGTATAAAGATATTTGTGCTATAATGATATTTGTGTATGGTTAGGTATAAAGATATTTGTGCTATAATGATATTTGTGTATGGTTAGGTATAAAGATATTTGTGCTATAATGATATTTGTGTATGGTTAGGTATAAAGATATTTGTACTATAATGATATTTGTGTATGGTTAGGTATAAAGATATTTGTGCTATAATGATATTTGTGTATGGTTAGGTATAAAGATATTTGTGCTATAATGATATTTGTGTATGGTTAGGTATAAAGATATTTGTGCTATAATGATACTTGTGTATGGTTAGGTATAAAGATGTTTGTGCTATAATGATATTTGTGTATGATTAGGTATAAAGATGTTTGTGTTATAATGATATTTGTGTAAGGTTAGGTATAAAGATATTTGTACTATAATGATATTTGTGTATGGTTAGGTATAAAGATATTTGTACTATAATGATATTTGTGTATGGTTAGGTATAAAGATATTTGTGCTATAATGATATTTGTGTATGGTTAGGTATAAAGATATTTGTACTATAATGATATTTGTGTATGGTTAGGTATAAAGATATTTGTGCTATAATGATACTTGTGTATGATTAGGTATAAAGATATTTGTACTATAATGATATTTGTGTATGGTTAGGTATAAAGATATTTGTGCTATAATGATATTTGTGTATGGTTAGGTATAAAGATATTTGTGCTATAATGATACTTGTGTATGGTTAGGTATGAAGATATCTGTGCTATAATGATATTTGTGTATGGTTAGGTATGAAGATATTTGTGCTATAATGATATTTGTGTATGGTTAGGTATAAAGATATTTGTGCTATAATGATATTTGTGTATGATTAGGTATAAAGATAGTTGTGCTATAAAGATATTTGTGTATGGTTAGGTATAAAGATATTTGTGCTATAAAGATATTTGTGTATGATTAGGTATAAAGATGTTTGTGCTATAATGATATTTGTGTATGGTTAGGTATAAAGATATTTGTGCTATAATGATATTTGTGTATGATTAGGTATAAAGATAGTTGTGCTATAATGATATTTGTGTATGATTAGGTATAAAGATAGTTGTGCTATAATGATATTTGTGTATGATTAGGTATAAAGATAGTTGTGCTATAATGATATTTGTGTATGATTAGGTATAAAGATAGTTGTGCTATAATGATATTTGTGTATGATTAGGTATAAAGATAGTTGTGCTATAATGATATTTGTGTATGGTTAGGTATAAAGATATTTGTGCTATAATGATATTTGTGTATGGTTAGGTATAAAGATATTTGTGCTATAATGATATTTGTGTATGGTTAGGTATAAAGATATTTGTGCTATAATGATATTTGTGTATGATTAGGTATAAAGATAGTTGTGCTATAATGATATTTGTGTATGATTAGGTATAAAGATATCTGTGCTATAATGATACTTGTGTATGGTTAGGTATAAAGATATTTGTGCTATAATGATACTTGTGAATGATTAGGTATAAAGATATCTGTGCTATAAAGATATTTGTGTATGATTAGGTATAAAGATATCTGTGCTATAAAGATATTTGTGTATGGTTAGGTATAAAGATATTTGTGCTATAAAGATATTTGTGTATGATTAGGTATAAAGATATTTGTGCTATAATGATATTTGTGTATGATTAGGTATAAAGATATTTGTGCTATAATGATACTTGTGTATGGTTAGGTATAAAGATATTTGTGCTATAATGATATTTGTGTATGATTAGGTATAAAGATACTTGTGCTACAATGATATTTGTGTATGGTTAGGTATAAAGATAGTTGTGCTATAATGATACTTGTGTATGATTAGGTATAAAGATATCTGTGCTATAAAGATATTTGTGTATGGTTAGGTATAAAGATACTTGTGCTATAATGATATTTGTGTATGGTTAGGTATAAAGATACTTGTGCTATAATGATACTTGTGTATGGTTAGGTATAAAGATGTTTGTGCTATAATGATATTTGTGCTATAATGATATTTGTGCTATAATGATATTTGTGTATGGTTAGGTATAAAGATGTTTGTTCTATAATGATATTTGTGTATGGTTAGGTATAAAGATATTTGTGCTTTAATGATATTTGTGTATGATTAGGTATAAAGATATTTGTGCTATAATGATATTTGTGTATGGTAAGGTATAAAGATACTTGTGCTATAATGATATTTGTGTATGGTTAGGTATAAAGATACTTGTGCTATAATGATACTTGTGTATGGTTAGGTATAAAGATACTTGTGCTATAATGATACTTGTGTATGGTTAGGTATAAAGATGTTTGTGCTATAATGATATTTGTGCTATAATGATATTTGTGTATGGTTAGGTATAAAGATATTTGTGCTTTAATGATATTTGTGATATTTAGGTATAAAGATATTTGTGCTATAATGATATTTGTGTATGATTAGGTATAAAGATATTTGTGCTATAAAGATATTTGTGTATGGTTAGGTATAAAGATATTTGTGCTTTAATGATATTTGTGTATGGTTAGGTATAAAGATATTTGTGCTACAATGATATTTGTGTATGATTAGGTATAAAGATATTTGTGCTATAATGATACTTGTGTATGATTAGGTATAAAGATATTTGTGCTTTAATGATATTTGTGTATGGTTAGGTATAAAGATATTTGTGCTACAATGATATTTGTGTATGATTAGGTATAAAGATATTTGTGCTATAATGATATTTGTGTATGGTTAGGTATAAAGATATTTGTGCTACAATGATATTTGTGTATGGTTAGGTATAAAGATATTTGTGCTATAATGATACTTGTGTATGATTAGGTATAAAGATATTTGTGCTACAATGATATTTGTGTATGGTTAGGTATAAAGATATTTGTGCTATAATGATATTTGTGTATGGTTAGGTATAAAGATAATTGTGCTATAAAGATATTTGTGTATGGTTAGGTATAAAGATATTTGTGCTATAATGATATTTGTGTATGGTTAAGTATAAAGATATTTGTGCTATAATGATACTTGTGTATGGTTAGGTATAAAGATATTTGTGCTTTAATGATATTTGTGTATGGTTAGGCATAAAGATGTTTGTGCTATAATGATACTTGTGTATGGTTAGGTATAAAGATATTTGTGCTATAATGATATTTGTGTATGGTTAGGTATAAAGATATCTGTGCTATAAAGATATTTGTGTATGGTTAGGTATAAAGATATTTGTGCTATAATGATATTTGTGTATGGTTGGGTATAAAGATATTTGTGCTATAATGATATTTGTGTATGGTTGGGTATAAAGATAATTGTGCTATAAAGATATTTGTGTATGGTTAGGTATAAAGATATTTGTGCTATAATGATATTTGTGTATGGTTGGGTATAAAGATATTTGTGCTATAATGATATTTGTGTATGGTTGGGTATAAAGATAGTTGTGCTGTAATGATATTTGTGTATGGTTAGGTATAAAGATATCTGTGCTATAAAGATATTTGTGTATGGTTAGGTATAAAGATATCTGTGCTATAATGATATTTGTGTATGATTAGGTATAAAGATATTTGTGCTATAATGATATTTGTGTATGGTTAGGTATAAAGATATTTGTGCTATAATGATATTTGTGTATGATTAGGTATAAAGATAATTGTGCTATAATGATATTTGTGTATGGTTAGGTATAAAGATATTTGTGCTATAATGATATTTGTGTATGATTAGGTATAAAGATAATTGTGCTATAATGATATTTGTGTATGGTTAGGTATAAAGATAGTTGTGCTGTAATGATATTTGTGTATGGTTAGGTATAAAGATATCTGTGCTATAAAGATATTTGTGTATGGTTAGGTATAAAGATATCTGTGCTATAATGATATTTGTGTATGATTAGGTATAAAGATATTTGTGCTATAATGATATTTGTGTATGGTTAGGTATAAAGATATTTGTGCTTTAATGATATTTGTGTATGGTTAGGTATAAAGATATTTGTGCTATAAAGATATTTGTGTAAGGTTAGGTATAAAGATATCTGTGCTATAATGATATTTGTGTATGGTTAGGTATAGAGATATTTGTGCTACAATGATATTTGTGTATGGTTAGGTATAAAGATATTTGTGCTTTAATGATACTTGTGTATGGTTAGGTATAAAGATATTTGTGCTTTAATGATACTTGTGTATGGTTAGGTATAAAGATATCTGTGCTATAATGATATTTGTGTATGGTTAGGTATAGAGATATTTGTGCTATAATGATATTTGTGTATGGTTAGGTATAAAGATGTTTGTGCTATAATGATACTTGTGCTTGGTCAGGTATAAAGATATTTGTGCTTTAATGATATTTGTGTATGGTTAGGTATAAAGATGTTTGTGCTATAATGATACTTGTGCTTGGTCAGGTATAAAGATAGTTGTGCTATAATGATATTTGTGTATGGTTAGGTATAAAGATATTTGTGCTATAAAGATATTTGTGTATGGTTAGGTATAAATATATTTGTGCTATAATGATATTTGTGTATGGTTAGGTATAAAGATATTTGTGCTATAATGATATTTGTGTATGGTTAGGTATAAAGATATTTGTGCTATAATGATATTTGTGTATGGTTAGGTATAAAGATATTTGTGCTATAATGATATTTGTGTATGGTTAGGTATAAAGATGTTTGTGCTATAAAGATATTTGTGCTATAATGATATTTGTGTATGGTTAGGTATAAAGATATTTGTGCTATAATGATACTTGTGTATGGTTAGGTATAAAGATATTTGTGCTATAATGATATTTGTGTATGGTTAGGTATAAAGATGTTTGTGCTATAAAGATATTTGTGCTATAGTGATACTTGTGCTTGGTTAGGTAGCATGGGCAGAAAAATATAGGTCTGTAGACTAACAGATGTAACATGTTCTTAAGAAGATATGAGGAAGGAAAATGTCGTGGATATGTATGTGAGAAAACATAAACAACAGTAAAGAATAGGAGAATAAAGAAGGGTAAATATGTCTCGAAAAATATGCGTTTTTAACTTCCTTTATACTTTCACTGTAAATTCTTTATCTCTTTTAACTGCTACAAGAACAGTAATAACAGAATAATGGTATTGATTATAATCATACTGATAGTAATACAGATAATGATAAAGATGATAGTAATACTGATAAAGATGATGATAATAATGATAATGATGGTAATAATGATAATGATAATGATAATGATGATAACAAAAATGATAATGGTAGCTGCAATAACAATAACGATAATGATGATGATAGTTATGAAAACGATAATTATACTACTGATACAATAATAGTAATAATGACTAATAATATCGATACCGATGATAATAAAAAAATATATATAATGATTTTGATGATAATGATAATAGTAGCAACAATGATGATAACTATAATACCAATGGTAATGATGATAATATTTATAACAATGATGATGATAATGATTGTAATAAGGATAATAATGATAGTAACTACAGCAATAATAATAATACGAATAGAGCTGATAATGATAATAAAGATAATAATGTTAACAATACAGCCACTACTAATAATAATGATAATTATAATGATAATAATATAATAATGATAATGTTGATGATAATGATAATGATGCTAATAATGATAATGATAATAGTAATAAAATCAATAATAAGGATAATGCTACTACTAATAATAATGATAATTATAATGATAATAATATAATAATGATAATGTTGATGATAATGATAATGATGCTAATAATGATAATGATAATAGTAATAAAATCAATAATAAGGATAATGCTACTACTAATAACGATAAGGAAAATAGTGATAATGATGATTATAATGATGATGCTAATAACAGCAAATGAACACAACAATAATAATATTGATGATAATAAAAACAACAACAGCAATAATGATAATAATAATAATAGTAATAATAATAATAGCAATTATAACTATAATAATAATGATAAATATAACAATAATGATAGTGATAATCATAACAATAATAATAATGATAATGATAATATTGGTTATCATAATTACCTCCCCCAAGGCAGTTATGTTTTGGTACCGTTAGTTAGTTTGTTGGTTAGCGGGATAACGCAAAAAGCTATCAAGATAATTCATAATTTTTATTTATTTATTCTTTTTTGTTATCATTATCCACCAGTGTACTTGAGAAAGAGGGGATTTTAATGCGATTCTTCAATTGCAAATATTATTGCATCAGTGACCCTGTTGCCTTGCCTGAGGTATGAGGTCTCTGAGCGCTTCTTGTAATAATAATAGTAACAGTAATAATAGCCATAATAAGGATAATGGTGATAATAATAACAATAATAATAACAGTGATGATAATAAAGAAGAAGAAGAAAAATATTAAACGAAAGAAAATATATAAGACAAAGAAGAAGAAGAGGCAGAAGAGTAAGAAAAAGAAAGAAAACAAAAAAAGAAACATAATAATAAAACGAAGAATAAGAAATCGAAGAAGACGAATAAAAAAAAAAAGAAAAAAAAAGAAAAAGAAAAAAAGATTCACACATCGTCTCACTTCATCAGCATTCAAGCCAAGTGTTGGTCGTTGAAGCCTAATGAATGGCATGAGCGATGCGTGTTTGTTCTTTTGTTTACAGTGAAGAGCTATTTGTCACCGGATCGTGTCTTTAAGCGTGTTGCCGGGGTGTCTAAAGGGTTAAAAGGGGGGTCAAAGGGGGGGAAGGGAATTTGGGGGTGAGGGGGTAGTGGGGAAAGGGAATTTGGGGGTGAAGGGGTAGAGGGGGATTTGGGGGTGAGCAGTGGTGGGGGGGGATTTGGGAGTGAGGGGTAGAGGGGGTGAGGGGTAAGGGGGAAGGGGAATTTGGGGGTGAGCAGTGGTGGGGGGGGGAGTGAGGGGGGGTTGGAGTGAGGGGGTGAGCAGTTAGGGGGGGGGGGGGATTTGGGAGTGAGGGGTAGGGGAGGGAGGAGTGGGAGGGGGAAGGGAATTTGGGGGTCAGCAGTGGGGGTGGGGGGGATTTGGGAGTGAGGGGCAGGGGGGGTTGGAGTGAGGGGGAAGGGAATTTGGGGGATGAGTGTATGATGGACTTCAGGGGTGAGTGGGTGGGGGTGAATCTCTTAGAGGTGAGGGGAATTGGGTGGGAATGTGAGGGGAGAGTTGAGGGGGTGGGGTGATTTTGGGGGAGGTGTAGGGGAAGGGGTGATATGGGGGGTGGGAGGGAAAGGGGGAAGATATTAGGGTGAGGGGAAGGGTTAGATGGAGGGGTGATTTTTTTGGGTGGGGGGTGAAGGAGAGTGGGGGTGAGGGGAAGGGGGTGGTAATGTGGGGGGTAAGGGGAAGGGTGATATTGGGGGTGAGGGAAAGGGGGTGAGTATTAGGGTGAGGGGAGTAGGGCTAGATGGAGGGGTAAGATTTTTTTTGGGGGGGGGTAAGAAGCTAGGAAGCTTTTTTCGAGGGGTGTGCAGGTTGTTGCTTTGCGGGAACCACACAGCTTCTTCTGGGCTTACGTAAGTGTTTGAGTGGTGGCTGGGGTATGTGTGTGTGTATGTGTGTGTGTGTTTATTTGTGTGTGTGTATGTGTGTGTGTGTTTATTTGTGTGTGTGTGATGTGTATGTGTTTATTTGTGTGTGTGTGTGTGTGTTCTTCTGAATATGTATTCATTTGTATGTGTGCGTTTATTTGAGTGTGTGTCTGTCTGTATGTATGTATGTGTCGTGGACTGATGAAGGTATATTGTTATGTGCGTGTGGATAAGCAGTGTATGTATGT
>NC_091558.1:10963438-10965938 GCF_042767895.1 Penaeus vannamei | reverse complement strand
TACCATTATTGTTGATATTATAATCATGGTTATGATTATCATTATCGTTATCACCATTATCATCATTATTGTTTCTCTAATCACTGTTATTATTCTCTATATAATTAATATTATTATACTTATTATTATTATTATTATCATTATGTTATTATAATCATTATTGCTGTTGTTGCAATTATTGTTGGTTATTAATATCATTATCATTACTTTTAATATTATCCTTTTATTATAATTCTGACCATCATCATTATCATTATATTCCTTATTGTTTCTAAATTTGTTGCAGTAGTTGTTATCATTCTCACTATTATCATTACTGCTATTATAATGATCTTTTTCAATATTACTGTTATCATTGCAGATATCATAATCTTCGTTCTTATTTGCAATATAATTGATTCTCCTTCTCGTCTTCATTCAAATGCTTGTTATCACAATCCTCTTTACTTTTATAACTCTGTTACGATGTTATCTTTATAATCTGTTATTATTTTACTTTTACCTCGTATAACTCTGCCTGTTGCAATA
Organism: Penaeus vannamei; assembly: GCF_042767895.1. Lineage (NCBI taxonomy): Eukaryota > Metazoa > Arthropoda > Malacostraca > Decapoda > Penaeidae > Penaeus > Penaeus vannamei. The sequence goes on along the minus strand of NC_091558.1, from coordinate 10,965,410 downwards.
CTATTATCTTTATTATCTGTTATTACTATCGTCTTTGTCATTAATTTTTCAGAATGATAAATATCACTGCAATGACTTAATCGTTCGTTATATAAACTAAATTTTGATAAAGAAAATAAGAACTTCAAGCAATCCCTTTAAACTCACAAAGTGCCACGCAGATGACAATAAATTCAGCCCACCAACATATCCCTGATGAGTAAACATATGTATCTTGGTTGTCGATAATTAATCACAGTGTCATGATTCATGTGTAAAGCAACGCAATTAAAGACTATTTTTGGGCATTCAGGACTGGGTTGAGCGAACACGGTTGCCTAATATAGATTTTATGAAGCTTAAAATCAAAATTCAACGATGGTGTTCCTGTGATAAGTTTTTTTTTTTTTCTTCTTCTGACTTCTTTTTCCTGTGCTTGTTGAACGGCTTCGGAACGTTTCTCCGAGACGCACTTAAATCTTATGTCGGATTTCACGAAGTTTGGTGAAAATATGGACATATAACTACATACAATCATATACATACATCTAGCAAACACACAGACACATACAGAAAGACACACATACATACATAAATACATACATACACACGTGTACACAGACACATATAAACACAAACACACACGCAAGCACATAGACACACACACACAAACACATACACATAGAAATATAAACACACACACACAAGCAAACAGACATATATACACATAAACACACAGACGCATCTGAGAAAGACAGTCTGGCTTATCTCTCGATCTCTCGCGTGGGAAAGAAATTGAAACTTCCCATCTTTAACTTTCCCCTTCTTTCTCTCTCTCTCTCTCATTTCTTTCGCCTTCTTCCTTCTCCCCCTCCCATTTCTATCACCTGGTATTTTCCTGTTATTTCCTTCTCCCACCTCTTCCTGCATCTTCCCCTTCCTATCTGCGTTCTCCTACTCCTTTTCCTTTTTCGTTATTTCGTCCTGTCTCCTCCTCTTCCTCTTCCGTTCTGCCTCCTTCGCTTTCCTTCCCATATATCCTTTTCCATCTCCCTTCTACGTCCTGCCGGCCACCTCTTCGCCTCCGTGCACCTCCTTCTGTTGCGCCACCATCATCAGGAGCGAGGGAGAGGGGGGGGGGGCGGAGGAGGAGGTCCCTTGGTCCGCATTCCACAGTCATGTCACGGTGTCAACTTTTTTCGAACTGGTTTATGGGAGATCTATTGAGACACAGGACAGCCGGCGCAAGGAAGGAGCGAGGAGAAACAGATAGACGCACACGCACACACGTGTGTGTGTGTTTGTGTGTGTATGCATATACATACATACATACATACATACATATATATATATATATATATATATATATATATATATATATATATAATATATATATATCTATATCTATATCTATCTATCTATCTATCTATCTATCTATCTATCTATCTATATATATATATATATGTATATATATATATATATATATATATATATATATATATATATATATATATATGTATATATATATATATATATATATATATATATATATACATATATATATGAAGATATATATATATGTATATATATGTATATATATATATATATATATATATATATATATATATATATATATATATATATATATATATATATACAGAGAGAGAGAGAGAGAGAGAGAGAGAGAGAGAGAGAGAGAGAGAGAGAGAGAGAGAGAGAGAGAGAGAGAGAGAGAGAGAGAGAGAGAGGAAAGAGAGAGAGAGAGAGAGAGAATGAGAAGAGTGGGTGAGGGTTAATGTGTAAGAGGGGGGGGGGGCGGTGTCTTCGAGGTCAGGGGGGTCAAGAAAGAGGGCAGGGTGTTTGACCGCTGCAGCTCCCTCCAAGACGCGGTGGTAACTGACCAAAGATTCTGGGTTATTGCGTCAACCTCGAGCTCTAAGAAGGACGTTTGGTAGAATATTCTAGGTCGTTAGGGGTGTGGGGATACCCCTTG
>NC_091558.1:10935938-10943438 GCF_042767895.1 Penaeus vannamei | reverse complement strand
CACCTCCAAGAAAAGGGAAGAGTAATCCAGCTCCTTTAGATTCTGATAAGGTGATTGAATCTATCCTTGCAACGGTGCAATTTCCTCGTGATTTATGGCAGTCCACTATTTACGAGATAAACACACGCTTCTTTTTTAAATAAGTAAAGCAAGTGCGTGTGGCTCGCCTTCTCGCTTGTTTATCAAGCTGCTCGCATCTTGGAGATCGACGTCTTAGATAATTATAACAAAAATATGATTAAGTATTTGTAAGGCCAGCGCTGTGATTAGAAGCTGATGAACGGGTGTGATACGAGTGGCGTGTATCATACACTCTTGACTCACCATGTCTGTCAGTGTATCTTTAAAAGCCATAAACCAATCAGGGATTATTAATGATTCGGAGGATTTATTCACGCCTTAGATGGCACGTGGAAGCGAGTCGTGTGGGCGTGTGGGCGTTTGAGGCCGAGAGAGGCGGAGGGAAGTGTACTCTTTTCCGCGTAGGTTTGAGGAGGATCGTGTCTGAGGGGACTTGCATGCGGCTGGCAAGATTATGCTGTTTATATCGGTGTGTGTGTGTGTGTGTGTGTGTGTGTGTGTGTGTGTGTGTGTGTGTGTGTGTGTGTATGTGGATAATATGATAGCTAAAGGAAAAATCCTCTTGTTATGCCCCCATTATCTCCCAGTAAATCCATGTGCTTCTAATAAATGCTCTTCCGAAAGCGAAAAAGCCCCCAATCATTATTATGGAAAATAAGATATAATCAATAAAGAGAGACCCTTGGCTTCTTTGAAATACACGAGCGTCCGTATCTCTCCGCAACAGACACAACACTAAGTTCGGGAGAAGACAGTCGAAAGAGATAGCGCAGTGACTTTGCACCGCGTGTCTCTCCGCTTGTCTTCGCCTCCATCTTAATCCATTCCTTTATTTATTTACAACCACTTCCTTCTTCGATAACCCAAATGGCGCGATAGGAGGATTTATCGAGAGTCGGATCTGATCCTCCTCGCAGGTCCCTTGGCCGAAAAGGATCGAATCCTCTTGTTCAATATCCTCCGAAGATGAACTGTTCATGGCTCCGGAGACGTAATAACAATCGTTGTTCCTTGACTTCGAGCCGTGTTGAACAGCGAGAACAGCCTCTTCGAACAGTCCCTTTGAACAATCCCTCTGGTTGTTCTTGCTTAACCGAACATCGTCAAGGATTAGATCTTAACGTGTGATATGTCTTGTTGGTCTAACGATCTAGAATTGATGTTATAGTTTCGATAATCGTTTGCACAATGGAAGGTCCCCTCACGAGATGGGCCTTGACTGTTTTGTTCTCTATGGAACAAAATACCTCGTCTGGTATGTTGTGTGTGTGTATTTTAGGTGTATCACTCATAGGGGTGTAATTTGCATGCATGTGATGCGTCAACTTTAATATTATGATTGTTATATCAGTACTTTGTAATGGCATCTTAGATAAAGATGAATTTGTCTTATATTTGGTTTCATGTTCAAAAATTAATTCTCTGTTTATTTCTTGATGTGGATCTGTGCCTCCGTGTGTATACGTGCATGTAAATGTGTGTGTAGGCGTGGGCGGGGGAGGTGGGGTTTGTGTGCACCTCTGAATATGTAAGTCACGTATTATCCTTTTTGTTAACAATAGTCTGTCAATTATAAGCATTGTAACAAAGTATTTTCCGGGTGTTTACGATTCCATTTGTTTCCAGTCTCTGCCTTTTTTTTCTTTATGTATGCAGTAAATAAGCAATTTATTCAAATGCACTTTTCCCATTTAGGGTTTCACAGCCGTATTTGGTGTACAATTGGCCGAGCTACTTGCCTGGCAATTATCATAATCGAGTCTATTAAGATTCAACTCAAAACGGTGGGATTCCATAAGATATGTTGGTATTCAGTCGAAAAGTTGAGTATCGACCTAGCCATACATGCATATCCTGCTCCGTCTGACAAAGAAAAAAAGAAAAAAAAAAATCAAGGCATCTATTATTTGTCCGAATACGGAGATTTTGACGATTTGCAGGCAAGGTTAAGACAAATCGTAACTGTTCTGTCACCTGAACAAGGAGCCAGTTCTTGGGTACTGAGTCAGCTTCTCCTTCGTCAATTTCAGTGAGAAATAAAAAAGAAGAAAAAAAAAAGAAAAAAAATGTATGTAAGTATGTATGCATGTGTGTGTATATATGCATGCTTTTAGATATGCTTACATGTACGCAAGTAGGTATCATTTTCCAGCAAAAGGACTTTCGTTCGAATCAACGATATATTGATATAAAGGAAGACGAAGTATAATGGAGAGAGAAGAAAAAAAGCGAAAAAATCCAGTTCATAGATTCCGCCTCGAACATATGAAGTACAAGTAAAGCAGGTAAGAACAATCAGAGATTGTTCAGTAACAGGGAGCAAATTAGCGAAGGGAGGCGCTTGTGCATGCAGGAAGCACCGCCGGTCTCGAGAGATAACAGGAACAGCTCGGCCGCCGTGCCCTCGGAGGCCGCGCGGGGCCCTCGAGATTAAAGGCATCGCTTGCATTCGCATACGAGCCCGACATATAAGCGAGACCAAGAGAGCTACGCGGCGGAGCGCTTACGTAAATTAACGAGGAAGACAAAACTGGAGCCCAGTTGCGCGTCTCACGAATTAGCCAGGAATGGGACCGCCACGCGACTCTGGCCCCTCTTGAGCCCTTGCGTAAAGATCAGGAGAGCGGATGCGAGGCTCTCCTTCGACCAACGGAACGAACTCCTTCCAGGGAGCGGAGCGCGGCCTTGGGCTCCGCCAGCGCCTTATCGGGCGCGCGCCGACACATGGGACGTGTGGCTCCTCTTTCCTGCCGAATTCCCAGGGAAAGCGCGCGAATTCACCGCCGGCGCGTCGGCCGAGGGGGAAGAAGAAGGGCCCCGCAGTTCTTCCGGTCTCCCGAGGGACTGGCGGCTTTTGCGCACGAGACCACGCGACGGCGACGGCGGCGGCGACAAGGCGGCGGGGCAGCAGCGGGTGGGAATACCCCCGACCCGAGGGCCTAACAGCGCCGTAAACAACAGCGGTGCGTGTACCGAGTACTCCCCCCTCCCCCCACTCCCTCGCCCTAGGGTCCTCATACTCCATCTCCCTCACCCTTCTTCCTCCCCGACCGCCCCTCCCTCACCCGCCCTCCTCCGCCAAAACCTTCGTCTCCCGACGGCCGCCCAGCCCCTCCGAACCGCCCACCCTTGCCACCCTTTACCTCCACCAATGATTTACTTCTCGTCTGATATTGCATCGAACATCAATGCCATATATGGCGCGCTGGAAGCCTTCGCCACGCATGCGCCGCGGGGATAAACAGCCCGTTTTCTATGCGTGATCACGTCGGGAGCGTGTCCCTCGACCTCGCGTGACCAGTTAGCGCCCTCGTAAGGTGGGATAAGAACAGGAAATTCTCGTCGCAATGCTGTCCCTACGATTTTTTTTCTTTCAGTTACTCCTGAAAGATAAAGCGGGAAAGAAGAATAAACCTGAGAAGAGAGAAACACTGATATCCACATTATCTTCGTTTATTTTCATTCCGGGTCACCTTCTAAGCTGTTATTGGAAAGCCCAAGCACTGGCAGATTCAGGAACTAGTGGGAAAAGGCGAAGGAAGTCGGGAAGATATATGATCTTTATTCTATTGACTTGAACTACATCTCAGAGCTCCGTAACTAGTGAATAATAATAATGACGATAATTCGCTACTCGTGGGTCCAACTGTTTTAAAGACGCCCTTTTCGAGTTGTCTTAAATCCACTTCTGAAACGTGACAGGGATAACCCAGCCTGCATTTAAAAATACTTGATGACAAAATTAAGTTCGATTTGCAGGCAAGGTTTAGACAAATCGTAACTGTTCTGTGACTTGAAAAAGGAGCCAGTTCTTGGGTCATGAGTCATCTTCTTAGTCAATTTTAGTGAGAAATAAAAAGGAAAGAAAGAAAAATCATGAAAAATAAAAATTATTAGATTATGCATCGTAGGATTTTTATGTCTTTATACATGTCTGTTTTATGTCTATTTTATGTCTTTATACATCCTTTATGTGTTTGATTTTGGGCATCTTGAAGATCTCTTGTTACTGTTCAATCATTGATAAGTATTGCATCTGCATGAGTCTTCTTCTGAGGGCGCCAAGGGTGTCTCAGACAAGGAGGGCGTGGGCGGCACACTGTCTACGCCTCACCCCACCCCCCACCCCCCTCTGTCCCGTCCCATGGTAATCTTTCGAACCAGGAAAGTAGGAATGCTGATAGTTAACAGCAAAATGGCCGAAAGGATTTAATTAAGGAGACGATATCAATATCCCTCTTTCCTCCCCCCTCTAACCCTCTCCATCCCCCTCCTTTTCTCTCCCTCTAACCTTCTCCTTCTCCCCCTCCCCCCCTCTAACCTTCTCCTTCTCCCCCTCCCCCCCTCTAACCTTCTCCTTCCCTCCCTCTCTAACCCTGTCCCTCCCCCCTCCCCCTTTCCCCTTTAACCTTCTCCACCCCCTCCCCCCTCTAACCCTCTCCTTCCCTCCCCCCTCTAACCCTCTCCTTCCCCTCTCCCCTCCAACCTTCTCCCACCCCTCTCCCCCTTCCCCCTCCCCTCGAGTCTTCTGTCTGCCAGGAGCGCAACTTGGGGCGGCCGAGTTGGTGGCGAGAGGCGATCCACTGCGTTCCCTGCGTTCCTCTTCGACTCCTTTAACCGTCGGAGGAACCCTCGGCCGGAACTGGCGGCGCTCGGATTCTATATGATGCTTTTAGGGGAACGGAAGGCGGTTTCGCTTTAAAAAATCCTGGTCTAGTTTCTGACATCATTTTAGTTATTATATGTGCACACACACACACATATATGCATGTTTAGATATGTACATGTATATATGCATATATATACTTACATAAGTAAATGAATGTATGAATGTAGTGTATGTACACACACACACACACATATTATACACATATATACATACATATATATATATATATATATATATATATATATATATATATATATATATATATATATATATATATATATATATATATATATATATATATATTTACAGTATACACACACCTACACACACGTATGTGTTTGTGTGGGTGTGCTCATAAATATGTATGTACAATATATATATAAATAAATGTGCATATGTACAATACACAAGGGTCAGTCAGAAAGTTCCCTTATTCTCAGAAAGGTATCTTAAAATGCACTTTTTCTTTTTTCATCATTTTAAAGTATTCTCCGGGTGCACTTCTGGCAGGTTTCAGCTGAGTCCTCTAGAGTATTAATGTTTTCTGTCACAGAAACTTCTGGGTTCTGAAACCTAGCGAATTTGCTCTTTTCAGATGATCAATGCCAGGTGTCTACTGCGAACAGAGGCGCTGAACATGGAGGATTCTGGCCTGTGCTGGTCTTGGGCAGTCCCTCCCGCAACTTATCCTCTGGCCCGAAATGAAAGATATAATGACAGTAATACTAATACTATTGGTGATAGTATTTAAGATTATGATGATAGTGATAATAATTATAATAATGGCATTAATAGCAGCAGCAACAGCAGCAGCAACAGTAGTAGCAGTAATGGTAGTAATAATGATAATGATAAGCATTCGTATAGCAGTGAGTGGTGACTATGCACTAACATTGAAGCTGAACCAGATGCGTTGGCTTGCATGTCAAGAATGAACCCACCATCATCCCTGACTCTTACTGCCGGCTTGTTAGAATAGTGCGAGGCCCGACCCAAGAATATTCGTATACTTGACATGCATAAATAAAGAAATAAACGCATATTTAACCATCTAGACATGCATATCAACCGGACTAAAAGACAGGTAAATGTATATCTATCATATATATAGACAGATATCTTTATTTCTGCGTCTGTATTCATGGAAATTCATTGGGTCGGGCCTGGCACAATTCTAACAAACCGGCCATTAGACTCGACTTTCGAAGGAGAATTTTCATCCTGAAAACTTTCGCTTACTTATAGGGCCATCCTGAGGAGTTCAGCTTTCAAACAATACGATAAACTGCACATCCCAAGGAATCTCTCTATTGAATGGAGGTTCCGTCCTGGTCCGTATCTGTGAGGATGCGAAGAGCTCCTTAATATTTCAAAATGCTCTTTTATCCTTTGAGCAGAGCTTCTTGAATATTGGAAATAGTTATTTTGTTATCATCTTGCTCGAGCTTCCTTCAGTGTTCACTGCGGTGACAGCTGTTCTTGGGCGCTCCTGGCGTCGTCGATTCCCCTTCTGATACTCTCCCGAAGCCAATTATTGTTGTTCAAGGCATTTGCTGCTGAAAATCATCGCCCCGAATTCCTAATTAGTACAGGAGCATCTCTGAAGACGTTATATATATATATATATATATATATATATATATATATATATATATATATATATATATATATATATATATATATATATGTGTGTGTGTGTGTGTGTGTGTGTGTGTGTGTGTGTGTGTGTGTGTGTGTGTGTGTGTGTGTGTGTGTGTGTGTGCGTGTGTGCGTGCGTGTGTGTGTGTGTGTGTATATAAATAAGGACGCGAACACACACATGTACAAACAAATATACATATATATGCTCATATAGCATTCCTCCCATCAGCTGATTTTCCTTCCTAATAGAACATAATGAGTCTATTACTCCGCTCCAAGTTGTAGGAAGATCTTTCAGTTGAATCACATCGACTCATGTGTGTGTGTGTTTGCGTTTGTATATTTGTTGTGTGGTAATCCTTTGTGCGTTTTTATACGCTCGTAGATGCTCATTTACATTTCCGTGTGTGTGTTTGCGCCAGGTTGTATTTCTGTCTGTTTTTCCTTCCTCTTCTTTTTATTACGTGCGCGTGTGTGCAGTCGTTCTCTACGCACCGTCTCGAGTCTACGTGCAAATGGCATTTACAACTGTGACTGGGTCGGCCAAGGATACGTGCCGTTGTTGATGTTGTTTTTGTCAACAGTAATCGATGATTCACCGGACACTTAAAGCAATGAACAACAAATGGACGGACACGTGTCACAACGCATCGCATCTCGACTACGCCAAAAAATAGGGCTAGAATGACATGCGGAGGAAGCGAGGACCTTCAGCGCAAATCCCTCTGGTCTCGCTCCTGTATCTCGGCCTCAGATCGCTGACGCTGCGGACCGGGCGCCCTACATTCGCGTGGCGCAACTGGCGCGGGTCCTGCCGGCGCTCGGGGATCTGCTTGGCATTTTTTTATGTGTTGGTTATTCCCTTTCGTTTCCTTTATTACTTTTTGCTGTGGGATAGGTGTGTTACACATACGCACACACATATATATGTATATATATATGTTTATGCATATATATACACACACACACGCGCGCGCGCGCGCGCGCGCGCACGCGTCTGTGTGTGTGTGTGTGTGTATATGTGTGTGTCTGTGTATATGTGTGTGTCTGTGTATATGTGTGTGTCTGTGTATGTGTGTGTGTCTGTGTATATGTGTGTGTGTGTACGT
>NC_091558.1:10920938-10923438 GCF_042767895.1 Penaeus vannamei | reverse complement strand
GGAGGCCTGTGGGACGACCGAGGAAGTCATGGCTTGGGCAGATCGACCAAACCTGCCGTGAAGAACTAGAGATGGGCCGAGTCCCTGCCTGGCGTCTAGCCATGAGGGATCCTCGTAGGTGGAAGCGAAGGGTGGATGCGGCTATGCGCCCCCATCGGCGTCAGCCCCCATGATGATGATGATGATGATATATATACACACTTTAACATAACCGCGTGCCAAGGGTCACCGGCGGGGCAGGACCCTCTCGATCCACCGCCACAGAGGCTCCCGAAGACGTCTGTCTGATCTCAAGGTGTTGTCTCCGCCGGGATTTCACGCGGGTCCATCTCCCGGGTTTCGATTCCATCTGCTGAAACCCGAAAGGGAATCCGACCACTTTCACTCAACTCGGAGAGATGAGCAATATATCTGGTCGTATCTGACTGCGATCTGACCTGCGTCGCTCGCCTTCTCGTTCAGAGTCTTTTTTTTCTCTTTTTTTTTCTTTTTATCACTCTCTTTCTCTTTCTTTCTCTTTTTCGCTTTCTCTGTCTCTGTCTCTCTCTCTCCTCCTCTCTCTCTCTCTCTCTCCCCCTCCTCTCCCCTTCTCTCTTTCTCTCTCTCTCTCTTTTTCCCTCTCCCTCTCTCTCTCTCTCTCTTCGTTTTGGTTGTCTTAATTACGGTCTTTATCCTTTTAGTTTATCAAATCTGGGAGGAAAAAGAAGGGTAATGGTAGCATATATAAGAGGCAATAACAATGGATTTACCGATAACGATAATAATGATAATGATAACAACAATAATAATGATGATAATGATAAGGAATTCTCCTCCTCCTCATTTTCTTTCTTTCTTCTATTTCTTCGTCATTATCTTCCTTTTTTTCTTCTTTGCCTATTATTTGTCTTCCTACTTTTTCATCTCTTTATTTTTATTACTATTATTATTATTATCATTATTTTCTTCAATTCCTGTCCTTTTTTCTCAATCTATCTTTTCCAAGCTCCTTCACCTCTTCCATTCTTTTTTTCCAGTCCTTTCCTACTTCCTACTTCTTCTTCATTCTCTTCTCTTTCTTCCTTTTCGTTGTTTTCTGTTTTTTCTATGCTATCCTTTTCTCCTTTTTCCTTCTACTGTTTATCTTTATTCTTCTGCCTTTTCTTCCTATCATTATTATCATTAATTTGATTACTATTGTTATTATTACTATCATTATTATTGTTATTGTTAGTGTTATTATTGTTACCATTGTCATTATCATTCTTGTTGTTATCATTATCGCTTTTATCTTCAACATCATTATTATCCTTATTATTTCTTCTTCTACTTCATCTTTCTTTATCTCCTCCTCCTCCTCCCTCTCCTCTTCCTCCTCCTCCCCTTTCTCTTCCTCCTCCTCCTACTCCTCCTTCTCCTCCTCTTCCTCGCCCCCCTTCTCCCCCTCCCCCTCCTTCTCCTCGTCCTCTATTCCTTTTTTAATCCATTTACCTTCTCTTTCTGTTCTTTCTTATTCTTACGAGGAAAAAAATACAAAGGAGGAGAAAACTTTACGAAAGAAAGAAGAATAAGGATAAAGAAGAAGAGACAAAAATCAAGAGATAAAACAGGAAAGAGCAACAGGAAAACACACAATAAAAACAAAAACAACAAAAATAGAGATGACAAGACAAACCTTGACTTGATCTAGTGAGATCTTGTTAGTGCGATAGCAAGATGGAGAGAGAGAGAGAGAGAGAGAGAGAGAGAGAGAGAGAGAGAGAGAGAGAGAGAGAGAGAGAGAGAGAGAGAGAGAGAGAGAGAGAGAGAGAGAGAGAGAGAGAGAGGGAGAGAGGGTGGAGGGAGGGAGGGAAGAGAGAGAGAGAGAGAGAGAGAGAGGGAAAAGAGAGAGAGAGACAGACAGAGAGAGAGGGGGAGAGAGAGAGACAGAGAGAGAGAGACAGAGAGAGAGAGAGAGAGAGAGAGAGAGAGAGAGAGAGAGAGAGAGAGAGAGAGAGAGAGAGAGAGAGAGAGAGAGAGAGAGAGAGAGAGAGAGAGAGAGAGAGAGAGAGACAGACAGACAGACAGACAGACAGACAGAGATAGAGACAGAGAGAGAGAGAGACAAAGAGAAACAGAGACAGACAGACAGAGACAGACAAATACAGACAGACAGACAGAGACAGACAAATACAGACAGACAGACAGAGAGAAAGAGGAACAAAGATCGCTGGATACTCAGCAAAAGGTCAAATAGGGTCGCAGAGGTCAAGAGATAAGCATCTGTGTCACACCTTCGGGTCAGGGCTTGTCTTACCCTCACTGCTCCTTAAAAGCCGCAGGAAGGTGAGGATTTACGACACATCTTCGGATCGTCGGCAGCGGAGGCCATAGGAGGAGTTGTAGCTGCTGTCGTTGTTGATGCAGTTATTGCTGTTGTTGTAGCTATTGTTGTTGTTGTTGATGATGCTGTTGTTGTTGCTGTCGTTGTTGATGCAGTTATTGCTGTTGTTGTAGCTATTGTTGTTGTTGTTGATGATGC
>NC_091558.1:10903438-10905938 GCF_042767895.1 Penaeus vannamei | reverse complement strand
CAACAGCAGCAGTAGTATTATTAATGATAGTAATAGTAATAATAATAATAATAATAATAATAATAATAATAATAATAATAATAATAGGTAAGTATGATAATGATAATACTGATGATATCAAAAGTTATGATATTGACAATGATATACAATAATAACAATAATAATAATTATTATTATTATAATAATGACTAAAAGTGATAATAACAACAATAACAGTAATAATAACATTGATCCACTACTGCAACTACTACTGCTACTGATGATAATGATAAAATAGTAACAACAATAATGATGAGGATAATGGCAACAACAACAGCAATAAAAATATGGAATAATGGTGATGGTGATAGCAATGAGACCAAAAACAACAACAAAAATATTGATGATATTATTAGTAATAAAAATGATAATTAGTAATAGGAATAATGATAATTGTAATAATAATATCAATAATAATGGAGAGGATAATACTAATAAAATTACAATAATAAGAAAAAGGAAATTATAATAACAATGCTAATGACAATAATAGTGGTAACAACAACAATAACAATAATGATAATAAAAAATAATAACGAAAATGAGGACATTACTAATACCAGTAATAAATGTGATAAAGAAAAAATGCAATGACAATAACCAGAGGAAGAACAACAAAAAGAACAAAACAATATCCCTGAACGAAACTTTCGGGAGTTGAATGTTCGCCACTGAGACGGTCGAAAAGTTTCAGGAGATTTTATCGCTATTGTGTAAATTTTCAGTTATTTTCATTCAGGCCTGAGTATCTGCATTTTGTGCTTGCTGCGAGGTTGTGTTTCTGCGTTGTTCAGGGGATGTGGAGCTCCATTGAAGGATTGTGTGTGTGTGTGTGTGTGTGTGTGTGTGTGTGTGTGTGTGTGTGTGTGTGTGTGTGTGTGTGTGTGTGTGTGTGTGTGTGTGTGTGTGTGTGTGTCTTTCTCGCTCTCGCTCTCTCTCTCTCTCTCTCTCTCTATCTATCTATCTATATTCACACTTACCACCAAAACTTAAAATCAAAATCATAATCAGAAAACACACACACATATATACATATATATATATGTGTGTGTGTGTGTGTGTATGTGAGAGAGTGAGTGTGTATGTGCGCGTGTACACATACATACACCTTTTCTGAATAAGCTTCCGGTGACATGTGCGCATGCGCCCGGCCACCAAAGACAGGCGCCAACAGCCAACGAGCGCCATCCGAACCCTGCGCATCCACACCTTGACGCGGAAGTCCTCTGTCGACTCTCTGCTGCGCGTGTGTTTGTGGCGACGGTGGCGTGGCCGGGCTGCGTAGGCCTTGAGGGCAGACTACCGCTGGGACAGACGGCGCTCCGGCCAAGGATAATAAAAGGCTCCTCCTGTCTGGGTGATCATTAGCGTCAACACTGGAGCGGCAGAAGGCGCGTGACTGTGAATGAGCATTGGGAGAGGGAGGGAGGGAGGGAGGGAAGGGAGGAAAGGGAGGAGAGCGAGGGAGGGAAGGAGGAGAGGGAGGGAGAGATATAAGAAAGGAAAGAGAGGGAGAGATGGAAGAAGAACGGAAAGGGAGGGAGGGAGGAAAGGAAGGGAGAGGGAAGGAGGGAGACCTTGGGAGAGAGCGAGACGTAGAAGGAGCGAGAGCATAGAGGAGGATGGGCGAAGATAAAGGGAAGAGGAATGGGGTGAGCGAGAGAAGGAGCAAGATGATGGAGAACTGAGGATGGGATGTCAGGGGGGAGTGGAAGGAAAGAGAGGAAAGGAATAAGAGTAAGGGAGAGGCGGAAGGAGGGAGAGAACGAGAGAAAGAAGGCGATAGGTAGACACACTGAAAAATGAATACAGCAATTAGAGAAAGACCACTTAGTCACCGGATATGAGAACTGGAGACGCACATTGTATTGTATTATCTATTTTCTGCTTTGTTGGCGCTCCTATAGAATATATGAAAAAATCCTCATGTAGGCTTGTTAGGAATGGAGTGTTAAAAAATGGACAATGCGATTTTCTTTTTGACTGCGCGTTCTGTATTGGGTTTTCCAGGTTCGTGATCCCTGTACCGGATCCACCCATCGGCGAGGAACCTCCTACTTGGCCGAAGTTAACGAGGCGAACTCCAAGCTGAAGGGGGTAAAACAGCAGGTATCTGCAATATCTCTTCTGAACTGCTAAAGGCTGGTGGTGAACGTAAGGCGCAGTGTTTGCATGCAGTCTTCGCTGCCATCTGACAGCTTCTTCCCTTGAATTCTGGAGTAAGGCAAGGCAGTGTTCTTGCACCACCAATTTTTAACATCTGCATGGACAGGGTAATATTTGAGCTACTATCCAAGTTTTTTATGGAGCAACAATGGGCAATATCAAGGATACAGACCTTGACTTTCATGAGCTTGTGCTGTCAGACCAGGAAGTCAGTAGACGAACTGTCCTGCAAGCAGGTACTAAAAAGTTTACAAGAGTATTTGGAAATACTGGTATCTTAAGAGGACCAAGCAAC
>NC_091558.1:10893438-10898438 GCF_042767895.1 Penaeus vannamei | reverse complement strand
TTTTTTTTCTCCTTCTTTTATAATTATTCATTTCCCATCTGTACAAACACCCACCGTGTCATGATCAAGCAGTCTCGCGAGGGAAGGTACTGACAATCCTATTTCGTGTTCGATTCCGTCTCGCCAGGACTTCCCGGATAGCGAACGTCATTCTAATCCTTTTCGGCGACGGATTCGAACCCTTTCTGCCCAGAATTCGGCGGCTTTTGGCAGAATTCGGCGACTTTTGGCAGAATTCGGCGCCTTTTGGCAGAATTCGGCGACTTTTGGCAGAATTCGGCGACTTTTGGCAGAATTCGGCGACTTTTGGCAGAATTCGGCGACTTTTGGCAGAATTCGGCGACTTTTGGCAGAATTCGGCGCCTTTTGGCAGAATTCGGCGACTTTTGGGCCATGTTCTTCCGAGATCGTCCTCTCGCCGCCGCCATCCATCAGAGCCAACATTCCCGAGCCCAAGGTGGTAATCTTCTAAGAACATCAACATTCCTGTGCGATCCCCCGCGATAAGGACGAGATAACGCGTGTTCCAGTGTTGTCACAGTGATCAGCTGACACGCACTCCCGAGACCTGGTCGGGCACTCAGCCTCTGATATCTGAGCTGGTGTTGGGTGACGACAGTTGATAAATGTCAGAGCGCCCTTATAACTGCTGCGGTTGTTGGGGGAAATGGAGAAGGTCGTCGAGGGAGGGGTGGGAGGGGTGGGAGGGTGGGTGGGGGGTTTAGGGCGCCCGTGCTCTGTGGATGCGTGTGGTGGCATTCGATCGTGGGTGGATGAGTGGATTGAGGGGTAGGGTGGGGTCGAATGCGGATGGGTAAGGGTGTGAAATGGGTTTTAGAAGGCTGTGTTACTTTTTTTTCTTTCTCTCCTCCTTTCTTTCCTTCTTCAACTATTTCGTTTTCTCTTCCCTTTCGTCGCGTCACCGATTTTTTTTCTTCACTTTTCTCTTATCTCTGTCACACCATCATCACTCTTGTTATTCCCCTTCATCCTTCCTTTCTTTTATCCTCTTCTCCTTCCCGCTATTCCTGTTGCTCCTACTCCTCCTCTTTTTCACTATCAAGGCTTTCTCCCCCTCTTTCTCCTCTTCCTCGCTTCCATCATCACCACTATCTCTTCTCCCTCTCCTCCTTGCATCTCTCCTTTCACTTCTTCCACCAAGCCCCCATTCACATTATCCCCCTCCTTCTATACCTCTCTTTCTTCTCCTTATCCTCCTCCGTCCCACCAAAACCTCTTCTTCCTCATTACCACCACCACATCATCGTCTTCCTCCTTCTCCTCCTCCTCCTGCTTTTCCTACCCTTCCTTCTATTTTCCTTCTTCCCTTCCCTCCCCCAACTCCTATTCCTCCTATTCTTCATCCTCCCCCTCCTCCACATCCTCTTCTTCCTCCTTGTCCTCCTCCTACTCCCTCTCTTCCTCTCTTCCTCCTCCCCTCCTCTTCCTCCTTCTCCTCCTCCTCTTCCTCCTTTTCTTCCTCCACCTTCTCTCCTCCTCTTCCTCATCATCATCATCCTCTTTCACCTCTTCCTCATCATCATCCTCTTCCTCCTCCTACCCCCCTCTTCCTCCTTCGTGACCTTGACCGTGACGCGCCGTCGTGTGAGTGACAGGCAGTGCCATTCCGAGGGCAGGGGCAGGTGAGGGGAGGAGTAGGGGGAGGGGGGGTGGGGAGGGGAAGACCTGCCCATCTGATATATTTGTTTATTTATGTCGCGAGAAATGTGCGTTGGCGACACGATGGTGATGACGTCATAGGTGCTCTGCCATGTGGTTGCGGTGCGTTTTCTACTCCCCTCCCCCCTCTCCCTCCCTCCTTCCTCCACCCCCCCCCCACCATATCCCCTCCCTATCTCCTCTTCCTCCTTCGCTCCCTCTCTCCTTCTCTCATCAGTGGAGCTTTATCGCTTACCTTCCGTGTTCAAGATCCGGTGGGTAAGCTCTCTCTCTCTCTCTATTTTCGTTTCTTTTGCATTTCTTACTGGATGTCTTGTTTTTATTATTTATTTATATACTTATTTATTTTTACAAATTTCGTTTCGGCAGTATTTTAAATTGTTTTACTGTTTTGCTTTTGTTTTGTTTCTATCCCTATTTTATCATTTTGCTTACTCCTTCTCGCCTGTAATACGAAAATTATAGCTATGCGCTTCATACTAAATATTAATGTTCTATATTTGTTTAAAAAGGGATATTTCTTTTTTTCTTTGTCGTCAAGATATATTGTAGTGAGTTATGCTTGCTTTAGGGCCCTGCGGAGGTGCCACGCCCCTCCGCCATATCGAAGCAGCTGATTGGTTGATATGGAATATTTGATCCTGATGTACATATTCATATATTCTTACATCCTTATGATATTTTTAATACTTACATAATGATCCAGTATTTATTTGGCTATATAAACCGTATGTTTCTACTTGTTTCACTTTAGTTTTTATTTACTACAAAACAAAAAACATTGATAGTCTGCACCTAAATTATTGATATTAATCTTAACTTCGACTGGAAAGCGATTCATGTTCATCCTTTCTTAGCATCTTCTCTCAAGCTTTAATACGCTAAGATAATTCAAAATTGTATGTTTCCACTTTCTAACATTATCATATTGATACCTAGGGCTGATAAGAAACAACAGATATGGTGTATGTGAATTGATAGCAAAGCGAGTATTACCCAATCAACTATGAGCTATATAAGAGGGCGGGGCTTCTATGGAGATATAGAATAAGGTGTATGACTGCCATGCAATAAACAATAAGGTGTTTGATTGCAATGGAATAAATAAGCCTTCCTTTCTTTTTCCTTTTTTTTTTTTTTTTTTTTTTTTTTAATCCTGTGTTCTATCTTTTTCATTCTTTCTTACTATTCATCAGGTATCCCCTTCTCTCCGTTCCATCACTGGTCTCTCTCTCTCCTCTCCTCTCTTCTATGTCCCCTTTTCTTATCCTTTCTCGCATATCAATTACCACAACAATCTCTCAACAAATACATACATGGGTACGTTTTTTCAGAGTAGTAGAATACGCTTTACTGCTCCTTCAGGACGTACCTCACAGGAGCAACGTAGTGAAAAGTCCTTCGGCACATTCCTATGCTGTCTTGTTCTCTTGTGATTGTTTTGTGTAAAAAGTTTTCAGTATAAATCTTTCACACACACACAGACGCACACACACATACACACGCACACACACACACACACAGACACATATATACAACACACACACACACACACATATATATACAATACACACACACACACACACACACACACACACACACGCGCATAGACACACACACACACACACACACACACACACACACACACACACACACACACACACACACACATATATATATATATATATATATATATATATATATATATATATATATACATATATATATATATATATATATATATATATATATATATATATATATATATATATATATATATATATATATATATATATACAACACACACGCATAAACACACACACACATATATATATACAATACACACACACGCACACACACACATACACACACACACACACACACACACACACACACACACGCATACACACACACACACACACACCCTCAAAAGTCCCTCCCGTCGCCAGCTCTCCCAGGCAGCCGGCGGGGACTACGACGCAGTAACCCGACGCCTTCCGAGCTTGCCTGTGTCGTCGCGCGCCCTGACCTCTGAGGCTCGGAGCACCTGACGGCGGAATGGCAGAACGATTTATCATACTTCGTCTTCCTTGTTGGGTCGAGCCACGTTCTTCGCGGCGATGGCTCCTGCGGGAAGGCCATGGCGGTACTGCTTTGGCGGTTCGTTCGTGTGATTGGTTGTAGGATGATGGGGGGTGGGGGGTGAGGGTGTGTTGCTTTGTTTTGTATTTTTATTTTCCTTGTTGTTGTAGATTTTGTTGTTGTTGTTCTTTTTTTTTCTTTTTTTTAATTTTCTTTCTGTGTTCTTCGATCTCTTGTAGTTGTAATAGATTGTGTTATTCTTGTTCTTGTTTTTATGTTTTTTTGTCTATTTTCTTTCTGTGTTCTTCGTCCTCTTGTAGTTGTTGTAATAGATTGTGTTATTCTTGTTCTTGTTTTTTATGCTTTTCTGTCTATTTTCTTTCAGTGTTCTTCGTCCAACCCTGTTAGACCTTTAAAATTGTTTCTTCCTCATGGACATTTTTCAGATTTTTTCCCGTGAGAGACATCATGAAAATCTTTCCCTTAACAAACATTTTTCAGTTTTTTTTCCCTGACAGACATTATCAAAATCTTTTCTCCTGATAGACATTTTTCAGATTTTTTCACCTATCAGACATAATCAAAATCTTTTCCCCTGAGAAACATATCTCAGATTTTTCTCCTGACAAGAGATTATCACTTTTTTCCCCAGACAGACATTTCTCAGATTTTTTCCCTGACAGACATTATCAAAATCTTTTCCCCTGACAGACATTTCTCTCAGTCCTTTCCTCACAGAATCTCGTTACCGCTTCTTATGGTTTCTTATCTTCCTGATCTTAATCTCGGTGGACATTTGCAAATATCTCAGACCGTCTTTTTTTTTTTTTTTTTTTTTTTTTTACTCGTGCATTTTACTTCTTACTTTCCTTTTTGTTTCTCTCTCTGTGCATGTCTGAATGTTTCTCTATCCCCTCCCCCCTTCTCTCTCTTTCATTCTCTTCTCTTCCTCTCTGTCTCTTTTCCTCTTCTCTCTCTCTCTCTCTCTCTCTCTCTCTCTCTCTCTCTCTCTCTCTCTCTCTCTCTCTCTCTCTCTCTCTCTCTCTCTCTCTCTCTCTATCAGTCTCGGTTTGTCCATCCCCTATACCTGCCTCTCTTTCTGCATAACCATCCATCCGTATCTCATTCTATTTGCATCCCTTCTCCCCCTCCCTCCCTCAACTTCCTTCCCTACCTATTTCCCCTCCCCCCACTCTCTATCCCTCTTTCTTCATACCCCCCCCCCTCTCTCTTTCATT
>NC_091558.1:10883438-10885938 GCF_042767895.1 Penaeus vannamei | reverse complement strand
CACATCACTAGCGTAGTTTCATTAGTGCAATCATTTGCATTAGTTGTTACTGCAGCCACCATTTCTAATACTAAAGTTACTATTGCTACTTTTATATCTTTTTCTTCTTATAATTATTGTTATCATCATTAGGCCACTATCATTCTCATTGTTATTATTGTTATCAATATCATATTACTATTATTAATATTAATACTATTATTATTGTTATTATTAGCAGTAAGAGTATTAATGTTATTATAATCATCATCTTTATTATCATTATTATCATCACTATCACGGGTAATTAAGATAATAATTATTATTATCATCATTATTGTTATTATATTCAACTTCACCTTTATCAATATTTTTGTTATTGTCATTATTATTGTCGATATTGTTTTCATTATTATTAGTAGTAGTAGTAGTTGTAGTAGTAGTAGTATCATTATTATTACTTTCATTGTCATTACTGTCGTTATTATGATAGGCATTACTATTATTATTTCAGGTTTTAGGCAAAAGAAGGACACACCAGAAAAAGCCATAGCTCTAACATCATACAGAGAAAGTGAATTCGAAACAAGACAGAAAGCTGACCTATCGGCGGCCCTTGACACAGTCTTGAGGGATGGGTTGATGCTCAAGCTGGCCAAGATAATCTCATGCAAAAGGATGCTTCGTCTCCATGACTGGAACAAGATACTCCCATGTTTGTCTTGGGAGGAAAGACCAGGAAAGCAAGAAAAAATAGATAGTGGCGTTCCACAGGGTTCAGTCTTAACTCCAACATTTTTTTTTCAATAGTTGTGTGAGTGACATCCCTGAGACATCATCCCTGAAGTTTGGGCATGTAGACGTTCTCGCTAGTGCACATCAATCCCTAAGGTCACACGAATTCGAAACCACCCTTCAGTAAGATATGATAATAGTGTGTAACCTTTTCTCCATAAATCATACCTGAAAACAAATATAAGGAAAGCTGTAACCACTCTATTTCACCTGAACAACAGACAAGCCAATCAAACCCAGAACAGACGAAAATTATCATGATAAATAACTCCCAGCAGATGCCTACCCAAATTATCAAGGAGTAACTCTGGACAGAAGCATAAACTACAGAAAACACATAGAAACACAGCAAAGAAGTTTAACAACAGAAATAACTTACTAGAAAACTTGCAGGAGCCAGCTAGGGAGCATCTCAAAGTGTACGACGAACTTCAGCCTTGACATTGTGCTTCATCGTTACCGAGTACTGTGCCCCAGTTTGGCGCCGCAGTGCCCATACATCTAAAACTGATGTGCCACTAAATGAGACCATGACTTCGAATTCAAAAGCTTGAGCTAAAGCACATAGTCAGATTATGAACCAAGAGAATCATTGCTGGAACCACCTAGTCGACACCTACTGTATAGCTCCCTGTGTGTCAATTGAACCACCTCAGATCTGGAGAGAAGCTACAACCCAAAGATCAAACTAATCGGAGAGCAACACTTCGACACCCCGATACAACGTGGTTTACAGCTGACCCCTAATACAAACCGCCTTCAGTCACGCAAACCGTACTATAACGTCATAAAAAAAAGAAAGAGAGAAAAAGAAAAAGAAAGAAAAAGAAAAAGAAAAAGAAAAAAAATATATATATACATATATTTATATATATATATATACATATATATATATACATATATATATATATATATATATATATATATATATATATATATATATATATATATATATATACATATACATATATATACATTGCACAAACAGCATGGCGGAAAGAAAAGATACCAAAGTCTCCCAAGAGGCGAAATCTTATCTACGACTCGACAAGACCGCTGCCAGGCTTTGATTCCTTGACTGGGAAAGAGTGGACCTTGTCTAAGAGGACAAGATCAGGCCAAGAAGAACGGCAGCCAATATGCACCGATGGAGACTAAGAGAACCGCCCCTTTGCTCTGCTTGTCATGAACATCATTATCATCATTATCATTAATGTCATTATGATTATTATCATATTTATAATAGTAATGATGATAATTATCTTTATAATAATGGTGATGATAATAATAATAATGATTATAATAATATTAATGATAATATTTTTTATTATTATTGTTATTATTATTATTTTCATTATTATTATTATGATCTTTATTGTTGCTGTTACTGTTATTATAATCATTTTTATTATCATTATCATCATAATTATTGTTCATCTCTTTCCTTCTTTTTCTTATCATTATCGTTACTTTTAATATCATTATTAGTAATGACGATGAATATGATGATAAAGATATAGATAATGATAATAATGATAATGATAATAACAATAAAATATCAATAATAATGAAAATGATAACAATGATAATAATGATAACAATTATAACACCAATTATGGTAATAATGATAATGATGATAATAATAATAATAATGATAACAATAATAACATTAACAAGGATGATGATAATAAAATGATAATATAATAATAATGATGGTAGTAATGAT
>NC_091558.1:10865938-10875938 GCF_042767895.1 Penaeus vannamei | reverse complement strand
ATATCCAACGAGTTTATATATATACATACATATATATATATATATATATATATATATATATATATATATATATATATATATATATATATATATATATATATATATATATATATATATATATATATATATATATATGGTCATTTTGTTTATGTTGTCATCCTCATTTTTCCATTATGACCATGATGATTAATGTAATCGTTAATGTTACTATTATTATCAACGTTATTGATATCAATAACATTAATACAATCATCTTTATTATCATCACTATCATTGTTCCTACTATTATCATTATCACTATTATTATGATTTTTATTATTGTTAATGCTATTTTTGTTACTAATGCTATTGTTACTATTATCATCATTATTGTTATTATTGTTACAATCATTGTCATTATTATCATTATTATTATCATCATTATTATTTTTAACTACTATTATCATTATTAGTATCATTATCATTATTAGCGTCATTATCCTCATTATCCTCATTATCATCATTGTCATTTTACCATTAGTATTTTTATTATCATTAATACCACCTATCATCATTATTATTGTTATTTTCATTATTAGTAGTATGATTATTGTTATCATGATTGTTATTGCTATGATCATCAGTTTTATCATTATTATTATTATTATCATCATCATCATAATTGTTGTTGTTGTCACTGTTATTGCCAATGTTGTTATTATGACTATTACCATTATCATTGCTATTACTTTTATCATTATGATTATCATTAATATTGTTATTACTATTGTTATCATCGTAGTTATTGTCATTGAAATTGTTATCATTATCATTGTTATTATCCTTATTATTAATACTACTACTATCATTATTGTTTCTAATATTAGTATAATGATTTTGATTACTATTATGATTATCATTATCATCACTGTGACACTTGTTATTGTTGCCGTTGTTATCAGTAGTAGTAACTCTATTGGTATCGTCATCATTGTCGTACTTATTGATAATATTGATATAATTATTGCTATCATTACCATCATTATCATTATTCTCATCATGATTGTTATTACCTTTGTCATTATCAGTATTATTGTTATCATTAACATTTTTTATCATCATTATTGTCACCTTTATCGTTATTATCATAATCATTATTGTCATTACTATTATCATCATTGTAATTACTTTTATCATTATTATCATCATTACTACTATAATCTATATAATTGAAATTGTCTTCAAACACTCGCCTTTGTTTATATTCAAACTCCTTTTATGTACATGTATATGATCAAACGTAAATGAACACATAAATATTATATACAAGCGGCATACACCTATTTTTATTCATTTCATCTTTTCTGTTTTACATATTTGTACAATTCTGAATATTCTTCTGCTTGTTGAAAATAAACCATTCAGCTTTGGTATTTCATGTAAAAAAACGTTTGATATTTTGAATATTTTAAACGCATATTTCGGCATGTCTTTTTGAACACGGATTTCACATGCTGGTTTTGGTAACAAAAAGCTTGTTGTAGATAAGATGGTCTTAGTGACGGACAGATTCCTGACACTGGCGAAAACGAAGGTAAAAGTAAGTGAACGTAGAAGTAGGAAATAGTGGAAGAGGGTAGTAATTAGTAGTTAGGTAAGTAGTAATTAGAGTAGGTAGTTGGACAATTAGAACCAATGAGTATTTCTGTTTGTGGTCGTAGTGGTTGTCGTTGTACGTCGAGTTTTGGTGGTGGTGGGCGTGAAGTTGAGTGTCCGGTGAGAGGTGGTCGGTGGTCGTGGGCGTGCAGGTCGCAGGTCACGGGCGTCAACGCTCCAGTGGCCACGCTCACCCACCTGGCACCATGCCATGACCCGGGTACCTGCGCTGCTGCCCACAAGCACACCCGGAGGGGGGCGGGAGGGAGGGAGGGAGGGAGAGGTTGATAAACATTCGAGGGAGGGAGGAAGAGGGAGAGAGAGAGAAAGGGAGGGTGTATGGGCGGGAGGGAGAGGGGGAGGGAGAGGTTGATAAACATTCGAGGGAAGGAGGAAGAGGGAGAGAACAAGGGGGGAAGAGAGGGAGGGAGAGAAAGGGAGGGTGTATGGGCGGGAGGGAGGGAGGGAGGGAGAGGTTGATAAACATTCGAGGGAGGGAGGAAGAGGGAGAGAACAGGGGAGAGAGAGAGGGAGGGAGAGAAGGGGAGGGTGTATGGGGGGGAGGGAGAAGGGGAGGGAGAGGTAGATAAACATAAGAGAGAGAGAGAAAGGGAAGAAGAGAGGGAGAAAGAGAGAACGCGGGAGGGTATGTATGGGCGGGCGTTAGAGGGGAGAGGGCACGTGTCAGAGGGAGAGAGCGATAGGAAGAGAAAGGGAGAGAGAAAGCAAGTAATCGAGGGAGAGCAAGTACGGAGACAGAGACAACATACAAAAGAAATTAAATGAATGAGTATAAGTTGAGAATGAAGTATTCAATGTATCAAAAATCTTGTCACTCAGGCAGGTGAGTACGTGGGGTGCGCGGGGAGGTTGGGAGAGAGAAGACGTGTGGAATGGAAAAGAGAGAGAGCGAGAGAGAAAGATAGATAGATAGATAGATAGATAGATAGATAGATAGAGAGAGAGAGAGAGAGAGAGAGAGAGAGTGGGGGGGGAGACGGGAAAAGAGAGAGAGAGTGGGGTGGAGAGGGGGAAACACAGAGAGAGAGAGAGAGAGAGAGAGAGAGAGGGGGGGGGGGGGAGAACTAAAGAAAGAAAGAGAAAGATAGATTAATAGACAGATAGATAGATCGATAGATAGATAGAGAGAGAGAGAGAGAAAGAGAGGGAAACAGAGATAGATAGATAGATAGATAGATAGATAGATAGATAGATAGAGAGATAGATAGGGAGAGAGAGAGAGAGAGAGAGAGAGAGAGAGAGAGAGAGAGAGAGAGAGAGAGAGAGAAAGAGAGAGGGAGAGAAAGAGGGGGGGGAGAAAGAAAGAGAAAGATAGACAGATAGATAGACAGATAGATAGATAGAGAGAGAGAAACAGAGAGAAACAGAGAGAGAGAGAGAGAGAACAGAGAGAAAGAGAGAGAGAGAGAGAGAGAGAGAGAGAGAGAGAGAGTGAGAGAGAGAGAGAGAGAGAGAGAGAGATAGAGAGAGAGGATATATAAATAGATAGAAAGAGAGAGAAAAAGGAAGAAAAAGAAACAAGCACACATACAAACAACGAAGAAAAACAAAGACAGAGACAAAAGACCGAAGTTAAAGAATAGGTTCCACAAGGCGTTAAAGGTTAATTCACTAGCCAATACGCCTCGGCAATCGTCCTTGTGTCTCTCGCTATTCTAGTTCTGTTCTAACTGATACTGTCATCGTCAGCTTAAAAAAAGTAGCTGACACGTGTTTGACAGGCGGCCTGACACCTTTGTCTGAGAAGGTGAGGCAATGTAAATGTGCGAATATCAGTGCAATAATAACGAGGGAGATGTAATATCGATTCTTGAAAGGCACGGAGGGTGAGAGGAAAGGGTAAAGGGTAAAAAAGAGAGAGTGAAAAGGAAAGAGAGAGAGAGAGAGAGAGGGAGAGGGTAGGGAGAGAAAGAAAGAGAGAGAGAAAGAGAGAAGGAGTGAGAGAGGGAGTGAGGGAGGGAGGGAGGGAGAGAGGGGATTGAGAAAGAAAAAAGAGAGAGAGGGAAGAGAAAGAGTGAGAGAGAGAGAAAGAAAAGAGAGAGAGAGAGAGAGAGAGAGAGAGAGAGAGAGAGGGAGAGAGGAGAGGAAGGCGAGGGCCACCTTGAACGTCTTCCAACCTGTTCATCAATTGTCAGTTCACGACACAGGTGTGAGGTAATAAAAGAGAGTTTGGGAGATAGATAATTACATAGGTAGACCTCAAGAGAGAGTTTGCGAGAGTATGGGAGATAGATAAATGGATAGATATATAGATAGATAGAGAGAGAGAGAGAGAGAGAGAGAGAGAGAGAGAGAGTGAGAGAGAGAGAGAGAGAGAGAGAGAGAGAGAGAGAGAGAGAGAGAGAGAGAGAGAGAGAGAGAGAGAGAGAGAGAGAGAGAGAGAGAGAGAGAGAGAAAGTTTGCATGTGT
The DNA here is from genome assembly GCF_042767895.1 of Penaeus vannamei. Lineage (NCBI taxonomy): Eukaryota > Metazoa > Arthropoda > Malacostraca > Decapoda > Penaeidae > Penaeus > Penaeus vannamei. The sequence goes on along the minus strand of NC_091558.1, from coordinate 10,871,873 downwards.
GTGTGAGAGAGAGAAAGAGAGAGAGAGAAAGAGAGAGAGAGAGAGAGAGAGAGAGAGAGAGAGAGAGAGAGAGAGAGAGAGAGAGAGAGAGAGAGAGAGAGAGAGAGAGAGAGCGAGAGAGAGAGAGAGAGACAGAATGAAAGAGAGAGCGAGAGAGAGAGAGAGAAAGAGAGAGAGAGAGAGAGATGAGAGAGCGAGAGCGAGAGAGAGAGCGAGAGAGAGAGAGAGAGAGAGAGAGAGAAAGAGCGAGAGAGAGAGAAAAGAAGAGCGAGAGAGAAAGAAAGATCGAGAGAGAGAAAAAAAAGCGAGAGAAAAAAGAAAAGCGAGAGAGCCTGACAAAGACCTAGAGAAAGAGACCGAGAAATAGAAAAGAATACACACAAACACACAGACAAAGACAAACAGAGAGAGAAAGAGATGCAAATACGAGAAACAGGAAGGAGAGCGAAAGCACACGGGGTCACAGAGGCAATCCTGCTGGAAAGACCAACAGAAGAGGTTAAGTTGGAGGTGTCATGGAGGTGGGGTTGGGTGGGGGTGGTGGGGGGGAGAGGGGAGGGGACAGATGAGGGGGTGAGGGAGGGAGAGGGAGAGGGGAGGGGAAGGATGAGGGGGTGAGGGGGGGAGAGGGAAGGAGAGAGAGAGAGGGAGAAGGGAGAGGAAGAGGAGAGGGAGGAGGAGTGGAGAGGAGGGGGGAGAGGAAGAGGGGAGGGAGGAGGAGTGGTGAGGGAGGGAGAGGGAGAGGGGAGAGGGAGAGTGGGGAGAGGAAGAGGAACAGGAGAGAGGGAGGAGTGGAGAGGGAAGGGGGGGTGAGAGGTGGGGATAGATGTGAAGCGGGGTTGAGGGGGAAGGAGGGATTCCAGATAAAGGGGTGGGGGTGGGGAGCGTAGGGGGGAAGGGATGCGAGGTTTAGGAGAAAGGGTGGGTAGGATGGAGGGGGGAGGGGGCGGTGGGGCGGTGGGGAGGGGTAGGTCGGTAGAGTAACAGGTCATCTTAGAACAAGACGGTGTAAGGTGTACTTAATATCAAGGGTAGGGGGGGGTGAGGGGGGGGTAGGGATGGAATAAGGGGGTGGGGGGAGGTGGAGGTGATACCGGGGGAGGGGGGAGGGTGATGTCATACGACGTCAACAGCAAGTTGAAAAAGGAGTTAATGAATGGGGGAATGGGAGGGAATGAGAAGGAGGAAAAGGAAGCAGGGGATGAGGGGAATGAGAGAATAAGGGGTTAGGAAAGGAAGCAGAAAAAAAAGAGAAAGAAGAAGAGGAGGAGAAGGAAACATAGGAGGAGAGAAAGAGTATGAGAGGGAACAAGAAGAGATAGAGCTAAGAAAGATGAGGAATAGGAGGAAGGAGAAGATGAGAGAGATTAGAGGAGGAGGAGGAGGAAAAAGAAAGAAAAGATAAAGGAGAATGAGGATAAGCAAGTGAAGGAAAAAAATAGAGGAGGGATAGGAGAAGGGGAAAAGAAATGGTCAGAAGAGGAGGAGGAGGAGAGAGAAGAAAAGGGAAGAAGTGGAGAAGGAAGAAGAGGAGGAAGAGGAGGAGGAGGAGGGGAGAGAAGAAAAGGGAAGAAGTGGAAAAGGAAGAGGAGGAGGAAGAGGAGGAGGAGGAGGAGGAGAAGGAGAAATAGGCGAATCGAAAGGAGAAAAATGGGCAAGAAGAAAAGGTCGAGGAAGAGGCGAAGGAATAAAAGGAGATGAGGAAAAAGATGAAGGAAGAGGAAAAGGAGGAGAAAGAGGAAGATTAAGTGAGAAAAGAGGTGAGGAAAGAGGAGTAGGAGCAGGTGAAGAATGTGAGGTCGAGCAGGAGGAGGAAGAAGAGAGGTGGAGAAGAAAGGTGGGTGAGAAGAGAGAGGGAGAACGAGGAGGAGCAGATGAGGAGAGGCTAAAGAAGAATAGTAGGTAAATAAAGAGGTCGAGGACGAGAAGGAGAAGGAGGTGGAGGACGAGTAGGAGAAGGAGGTGGAGGACGAGAAGGAGAAGGAGGTGGAGGACGAGAAGGAGGAGAAGGTGGAGGACGAGGACGAGAAAGTGGGCGAGGTGGAGGACGAGAAGGAGAAGGAGAACGAAGACGAGAAGGAGAAGGAGGTAGAGGACCAGGTGGAGGACGAGAACGAGGAGGAGAAAGTGGACGAGGTGGAGGACGAGAAGGAGAAGGAGGTGGAGGACCAGGTGGAGGACGAGAACGAGGAGGAGAAAGTGGATGAGGTGGAGGACGAGAAGGAGAAGGAGGTGGAGGACCAGGTGGAGGACGAGAACGAGGAGGAGAAAGTGGACGAGGTGGAGGACGAGAAGGAGAAGGAGGTGGAGGACCAGGTGGAGGACGAGAACGAGGAGGAGAAAGTGGACGAGGTGGAGGACGAGCCTAAAGAAGAATAGCAATTCAGCAAAAAGGTGGAGTTCGAGGAGGACAAGAAGGAGTATTCGATGAAAGAGGTGGAGGACGAGGAGGAGAAGGGGATGGAAGACGAAAAGGAAAACGAGGTGAATTAGGAGGAGGAGGACGAGATAGAAAACAAGAAGGAGGACGAGGAGGAGGACGAGGTGGAGGACTAAATAGAAAACGAGAAAGAAAACGAGGTGGATTACGAGGAGGAGGAGTAGGAGGAGGAGAACGAGATGAAAGACAAGAAGGAGGACGAGGAGGAAGACAAGAAAGAGGACGAGGAGGAGAACGTGGAGGAAGACGAGGACGAGGAGGAGGTGGAGGACGAGGTGGAAGACACGAAGGAGGACGAGGACGAGGACGAGGTGGAGGACGAGGTGGAAGACACGAAGTAGGACGAGGAGGAGGAGGAGGTGGAGAACGAGGCGGAGGACGAGGTGGAGACCGAGCAGGAGGAGGAGCCGAGAGCCCGCAGGATTAGCGAAGGGCGCGCGGGATGGTTGCAGGGATCAGGAGGCCGGATCCCGCCCCTGCGAGAGGACACGGATCGCTGAACAAGTAGGATACCCCGCACAAAAGGGGCGAAACGAACATTGTTAAAAAAAAAAAAAAAAAAAAAAAAAGGAGCCGGTTGGAGGTGGGGCCGAAGAGCGCCGGGTCAAACGAAAAGAGGGATGTCCCAGGGTGACGCAGCAACCGGCAATAGGGGGGGTGGGTAAAGTGGGGGGTGGATGGGAGTGGGGGAGAGGGGAGTGGGGAGAGGGGGGGGAGGAGAGGGAAAGGAGAAAGGAACAGGGGAGAGGGGAAGGAACAGGAGGAGGGGAGGAGTGGAACAGGGGGGAGAAAGGGTGGAAGAGTGGGGGAGGGGGTGAGGGAGGGGAGAGGGGGAGGAGGGGAGGAATGGAGAGAGTGGATGTAGAAGGGAAGAGAGGAAGAGAGAGAGGATGGGAGGGCAGAGGGGAGGGAGGGGGGTGAAAGAGGGGTGAGAGGAAGAGGGAGAGGGCGAGGCAGTTGTGGAGAGACGGATGACAGGAATAGGGAGAGGGAGAGGGGATGAGGGGGGAGGGGGACAGGGTGAAGAGAGAAGGGTAGGGGGTAAGTGTTGATAGTCATGGTTGTCAACGCAGGTGCTTCTAGAAATAGTATCCATTTATGTTTATCTATCAATCTATCTGTCTATCAACCTACCTATATGTCTATCCGTCAATCTGTCTGTGAATCATTCTATCCATATCTGTATATATAGAGAGCGATATACATATACCTATACAAAAAATATATATATATATACATGCATATATATATATATATATATATATATATATATATATATATATATATATATATATATATATATATATATATATATATATATATATGCTAAAATGTGTAAAAATGTATAAAAAAATCATCAATTTTGACTCATCAATAAAAGAAAAAGATAAAACTCACGCAGACTACAATGGCATAAAAGGAGATTCTATAATGATAATAGTGAATCATGAATGTTATTGATCACGACAGCAATGGCGAAGGTTGGCCAATATTTTTGCGAGCGGTGATTGCAAGCCTCATTTGATTATCGAAGGATTATCAACACCGGTGCAATGTTGATAATCAAAACGGTGATGATGATATTGAATGTTGTTGCAAGGGCGATAGCAGCGGCGATTATGCAATGAATTTAGACGATGTTCGAGCGATAAGGACAACTTTGTACATACTAATGACTTGCCAAATAGAGAATGTGATTATGCTGGAGAAATTTATGGCGACAATGATAATATGCTGAATGCTAGAAATGACAACAATTATGCAAATTGGCAACCGACGTATAATTTTCATCGAGAAAACAACAGCACGAGTGATAAAAACGAGGGCTAATTTCTCTCTCTTTCTCTGTCTCTATTCATCTCTCTCTCTCTCTCTCTCTATCTATCTATCTCTCTCTATCTCTCTTCTCTCTCCCTCTCTCTCTTTCTCTCTTTCTTCCTTTGCTCTCTCTCTCTCTCTCTCTCTCTCTCTCTCTCTCTCTCTCTCTCGTCTCTCTCTCTCTCTCTCTCTCTCTCTCTCCTCTCTCTCTCCTCTCTCTCTCTCTCTCTCTTTCCTCTCTCTCTCTCTCTCGCTCTTTCTCTCGCTCTTTCTCTCGCTCCCTCTTTAATCTTTCTCTTCTCTTCTTGCTTTCATATTTTGTAATATTTGGCACCGTTCTCTAACTCCCTCCAAGTGCCATGTTCAAGCTGCTCCCTTTCCCCTTTCTCCCCCTTTCTCCCTTACCAAAACCCTCCTGCTATCTCTCTTTTACACTTCTCCGTTTCCCCCTACTCGTTATCTCCCTCTCCTTACCCCTTCCTCTTTCTTTCCTCTCTCTGCCTATCCCACCCTTCCTTTATTTCAGCTATTTCCTCTAGCCTCCCCCCCTCCCGTCCAGCTATTTTTTTCCATCACCCCCCCCCTGTACCCTCACTCTCTTCCTTTATCTCTCATTCCTTTTACTTTTCACCCTTATTCCCCTTATCCCTTTTTCTGCCTCTCACTCCTACGGACACACCCGATCCTCACCCATTTCCCCTCTCATTCCGTCACCCTTTTCCCCTCACCCCTCTTCCCTTATCCCCTAGTCTTCATCTCTTTCCTCTCATCTCCTTCCCCTCACGTTTTTCTCCTTATCACTGTTTCCTCAAAATATTTCCCCTCCCTCTTTCCCTCACCTCAAGTATTTCCCCTCACTTCCTCTCTCTCTTTCTATCTATCTATCTCAATTCCTTCCTCTCTCTCTTTTTATTTATCTATCTCACTTCCTTCCTCTCTCTCTTTATCTTTCTCTCTCTCTCTCTTTCTTATCCCCTCCTTAAATATGTCCCCTCACTTCCTTCCCCTCTCTCTCTTTCTATATATCTAATTTTCTTTTTCTTATCCCTCCTTCCCCTTTCTCTCTGTCCCATATCCCTCTCTCATCCCCTCCTTCTCCTCACCACTTTCTCCTCATCTCCTTCCCCCTTAACTCCTTGATTCCACCTCTCACTCGCTCAAATATTTCCCTTCACTTCATTTCCCTCTCTCTTTCCCTCACCTCAAATATTCCCCTCACTCCCTTCACTTCTCTCTTTCTATTTATCTCTCTCCTTCAATTCCCCTCCTTCTCCTCACTGCTTTCTCATCTCTTCCCCCTCCCCTTGCTTCCGCTTCTCTCACTCGTTCAAATATTACCCCCTCCTTCTTCCTTCCCCTCTTTCTCTTCTTCTATTTATCTCTCTCTCTCTTTCTTATGTCCCTCCCCTCCTTCTCCTCTACCTCCTCCCCCTCACCCCTTTGCTTCCCTCTCTCATTCGCTCAAATATTTCCCCTCCCTTCCTTCCCCTATCTCTCTTTCTATTTATCTCTTCCCCTGTCTCTCTTTCTATTTATATCTTTCCCTGTCTATTTCTATTTATATCTTCCCCTGTCTATTTCTATTCATCTCTTTCCCTGTCTATTTCTATTCATCTCTTTCACTGTCTATTTCTATTTATATCTTCCCCTGTCTATTTCTATTCATCTCTTTCCCTG
>NC_091558.1:10845938-10850938 GCF_042767895.1 Penaeus vannamei | reverse complement strand
GAGCCTGACAGGTGGGAAAGACAGATAGCAAGATGGTTGCGATAAGCAGCGCGGAAACGAGAGATAAGACGGGAGATAGCGACGGCTTGGGCAGATAAGGCTTGCAATCAGTAGGCTTGTGTATGAGCTTGGTGAAAGCTCGGGAGCAGGTCCTTGCAACCTTGTACACTTGATCGGTAATTAGCTAAAGGTTGATCGTTTGCTCTCTCTCTCTTTCTCTCTCTTTGTCTTTCTTTCTCCCTCTCTTTCTCTCTGTCTTTCTCTTTCTGTCTGTTTGCCTTTCTTTCTTTCTCCCTCTCTTTCTCTCTCTGTGTTTCTCTTTCTTTCTCTCTCTCTCTCTTCCTTTCTTTCTCTCTCACCTCATCTCTTTCTCTCTCTCTCTCTTCCTTTCTCCCTTTCTTTTCTCACTACCTCTACCCCCCTCTCCTCTCTCTCTCTCTCTCTCTCTCTCTCTCTCTCTCTCTCTCTCTCTCTCTCTCTCTCTCTCTCTCTCTCTCTCTCTCTCTCTCTCTCTCTCTCTCTCTTTCTCTAATTATGATATCGCTGATAATGGTAATGATGGTGATAATGACAATAATGATGATAATAAGGATACTACTACTGCAACTAGTATTGATGATGATGATAAAGATAATAATTACAATAATAGTGATGATAAAATCATCATAATAATCATAAATATATGGATGATAATAGTAATGATAATAGAAGTAATAATAATGATAATAATGATAATCATAATTATAATAATGATATTAATGATGATAATTATAATGATAATAATGATGATAACAATCATGATGTAGATAATGACAATAATGATGATAAAAAGGATACTACGACTGCTGTTAGTAATGACGATGATAATGATAATAATTACAATAATGGTGATAATGAAATGATAATAATAATAATGATAAAGATAAGGATGATAATAGTAAATATAATAGAAATAATAATAATAATAATAATAATAATAATAATAATCATAATCATAATAATGATATTAATGGTGATAATGACAATGATAATAATAAAGATAACAATCATGATATAGATAATTATGATGGATATGATAATAATGATAATGATGATGATAATGATAATGATAATAATAATTATCATTCCCATAATCATCATTATGGTACTAATTATGAGAATAGTAATAATGGGAATAATAATGACAACGACATTAATAATCATGATAAGAAACAATGACAGTGATGGTAATAATGATGATAGTATAGATAGTTATGATAATTGTAACGATATTGTTAACAGTGAAGATAATGATGTCAGTGACAATTATGATATATCACTAATAACAATAATAAATGCAGATAAGATTATGATAATGATAGTAATAAAAATAACAATTAATGTTGCCATTATCATCACCATTGGTATTATCATCGATAATGATTCTAAAAACCATGATAATAATAATAACAATAAGAATGTGAAAAATAATGAAAAGGATAATGATAATAATAACAATGATAATAACAATAATGATATTGAAAATAATAATGACAATGATAATAATAATAATAATAATAATAATAATAATAATAGGAATAATAATAATAATAATAATAATAATAATAATAATAATAATAATAATAACAATAATAATAATAATAATAATAATAATAATAATAATAATAATAATAATAATAATAATAATAATAATAATAATAATAATAATAATAATAATGATAGTGATAATAACAATAATGATAATAATAACAACTATAACAATAATGATAACAATAATAGTAACAACAACAACAACAATAATAATAAAGATAATGATGATGATAATGATAATGATAATACTTATAGTAATAATAATGATAATCATATTAATAACAATTTCAGGGAGAACAACACAAAAAATGATAATAATGACAATAAGGATAAAGACAATAATAATGATACTGCTACTACTAATGATAATGATAATAATGATAATTATAATAATAATGATAATAATTACAATGAAAATAATGATGATAGTAATGATAATAATAAAAATAATAATAATAATAATAATAATAATAATGATAATGACTGTAATAATGATGATAGTTATAATAATAATGATAATAATAATGATAATAATTGTAACAGAAATAGTGATGATAGTAATAATAATAATGATAATAATGATGATAATGATAATAACAAAGATGATAACAACAAAAATAATGGCAATGGTTACGATAAAAGATCATTTAAGAGTAAAGTAAATGATATTAGCTGTGATAATGATGATGATTCTGATAGTGGTAGAGAAAATGATAATAACTATAACGACTAAAATAATAATAATGATAATGATACCAATGATAATGTTTATAATAAAATAAGACGGCAATATTGAAGATAACAATATTGATAATAATAATAGAAAGAGAAACAGGAAAATAATAAACAACAATGATAATGGTATTGAAAAAAACGATAGTAGTGACAATAAGGAAGATAACAATAACAAAAGCTTGAACAAAACAAATAACAGTAATGATGATGATCTTGACAATAGCGATATTAAAGAGAAAAAAAATCTTTCAAGCACCTGTTCAAACTGTACATAAGGCATCACATATATCTTTCCCTTTTGCTTTTACACATTTGTTCAGCCATTTTTTTTTTACAACTCCTTAATCTATCTATCTATGCATCTGTCTATTGATTTTGCAGCAGAGTGAGTAACCGCCCTTTCATTTCTCCAAACATGTTTAGAATTACAAATCTTGTATTGCATTTAGGGCGGCCGTTGTGGTTCGCTGGGTTGCCATATATTTTTTTTTTTTTTTTTTTTTTTTTTTTTTTTTTTAAGAAAGTGATTGAGGACCAACTTTTAGAGGAAAAAGTTGATGGTAAGTCAGTGGAAAAGTTTTTGTGTGTTTTTTCAGGTTTTATATATTCAAGTGTATCCGTTCTTGTGTGAGAAAGATAGAAGGAGGAGAAAGAGAGTAGATAAGATGAGATGAGATGAGATAAAAGAAGAGAAGAGAAGAGAAGAAAAGAAAAGATTAGGAGGAGGGAGGAGGGGAAGCGAAAGAGGAGTTGCAAGAGATCCCAAAGAAGGAAGAGAAATAAAGAGATAAGTAGGAGGAAGGAGAGGAGACGAGTGAGGAATTAGGGATTAAGCGGAGAAGGAAGAGGAGGAGAAGGAGGAGAGGAGGAAGACGAAAGAGACAAACAAAGAGATAGAGAGATAGAAAGATAGATAGATAGATAGATACATAGATAGATAGATATGGAAATAAAGAGAGATAGATAAGGAAAAGAATAGAAAGAGATGAATAAATAGTACAAGAAGAAGAAGAGGAGAAAGAAAGGAGGAGGAGGTAGAGCAGGATTAAATAAAAGAGAATGTAGCAGATTCCGAAAGAATGAATAACGAAATATAGATATAATGAGCTTAAAGAAGAAAGAGCAACAGAGAGAGAAAGACGAGAGAGAGAGAGAGAGAGAGAGGTAGGTGGTGAGTGAAAGAGAGAAGAAAGGAATAATAGACAGACAGACAGACAGACAATCCGAAACAGAGAGAGAGAGAGATGAAGAGAAAGAAGAGAGCAGAGAAAGAAAGAGAGGAAATTGAGTGGTGAGAGAGAGAGATGAGAGTGGTGAGTGAGTGAGAGAGAGAGAGAGAGAGAGAGAGAGAGAGAGAATATAAGGAAGAATAAGAGGGATGAAGATAATGTGGAGAAGGAGAAGAGGGAGAAGAAGGAGGGGGAGGAGTAGAGCTGGATTAAATAAAAAGAGAGAGAGCAACGAGATTCAAGAGAGAGAGAGAATGAGTGGTGATAAGAAAGAATATAGAAGAAAGTGGTAGTAATGAGCAAGAAGGAGAAGGCAAAGAGAGAGAGAGAGAGAGAGAGAGAGAGAGAGAGAGAGAGAGAGAGAGAGAGAGAGAGGAGGAATAGGGGGAGAACGATTAAAGTATTATTACTACTACTAAAGGTAATGTTAATGAAAATAATGGTGATGATGATGATAATTATGATGATAATGATGAAGATGATAATGATGATGATGAAGATGATAATGATGATGATGAAGATAAACATGATGATGTTAATAATAATAATTATAATAAATGATACTAATAGCAATGGTAACAGTGATGATGGTGAAATTATAACAATGATAAGATTGTCAAAAACTGTTATGATAATGATGGTAATAATAAGGAAAATCATAATGTTAACAATTATATCAATAATGATTATAATGATAAGGATGATAATGTTGATAATTGTAATGATAATGATGATGATGATGCAGATTATCATGCTTATTACTTTGATTATCATCATTATCTCTATCATTAATATTTAAATTTCTATTATCTTTATTATTATCATTATTATTATTATTATTATTATTATTATTATTATTATTATTATTATTATTATTATTATTATTATCTTTATCATTATTATTATCATTATTATTATTATTATCATTATCATTAGTATTGTCATTACTATTCTTATTCTTATTGTTATTTTTATGATTATCCTCATTATTATTATTAGTACTATTAGTATCATTATCATTGTTATTTCTATTACTTTAGGTCATTACTATTATTATAGACATCATCATGGTTATCGTAATTATCATTATCATATTTATCATTGTCATTATTGCTATTGATTTTATCTTTACTATTGTTATTATTTTTAGCTTTATTATTGATATTATTATCACATTCATTATCATCATTCTTATGATTATTACTACTATTATTGTTAATATTATCATCATTTTATCGTTATTATTGTTATTACTATTATTACCATCATTAATATCATTATCTTTGTTTTTAGTATCAATATCATTATCATCGTCATCATATATTTTTCATAGCTATTATTTCTTTCATTATCATCATTCCTGTTATTATCATTATCATTATTGTTACTATTATTTTCACCATTACTATTGTCATTATAATCATTATTATTACTATTATCATTATT
>NC_091558.1:10838438-10840938 GCF_042767895.1 Penaeus vannamei | reverse complement strand
TGCAATTGCGCATGCGTGATACGTCCCCCCGAGTGATGGGTGGCGCACTGCCTCCTCGAAATAAGGATGCGTCCATTTATATCTCGTCTTCCTATGTGTCCTGATGATCCCATGACCGATATATGAGCAGGTGTCACCCTCACTCACTCCCACACGCGCCTCCTGCATGGCTTTGCATGTCGCGTAGGCCTATGTTGTGATGCCTGGGTCTGTTATCATTGAAGAGACTGCGGTGCACTGGGTTCTTGGTGAGCTTCGGGGATTTTATTTGGACGTAGATATAATTCATTTGGAATCGAATGGAGAGGGAGGAGAGGGGAGAGAGAGAGAGAAAGAGAGATAGATAGATTGAGAAAAGAAACCAGAGAAGAAAGAAAGAGAGGGGTCTATATTAATATAACTTATCATTACATGTATTTTCGAACAGATACGTTATATACACATGGATACACGCACAGACAAGCAAACACGCACGTATACATGCACATGCACTTGTAAACAGACATATCTCTCTCGCAAACAGCCATCCACGAGCACAATTGCACGCATGCACACATACGTATGAACAGACTCTCTCTCTGTCTCTTTCTTTCTTTCTATCTGTCTGTCTGTCTGTCTGTCTGTCTGTCTCTCTCTCTCTCTCTCTCTCTCTCTCTCTCTCTTCCTCCTCCTCCTCGCCTCTCCCCCTCACCTCTTCCCTTTTCCCCTCCTTCCCTTCTCTCTCTCCCTCTCTCTCACTTTTCAGTCAGCGAGAAAACACATACATCGCCTGATTCTAGAGTCCTGCTCCCCTCTCCCTCCCTCCCTCCCTCGTTCTTCCCTTTTCACACTTACAAACTCTTAATCACCAAGCTCACAGCCCCAGTTTCAAGCCTTCATCCACCACACCCTCCTGGCCCCAATCTTCCACCCCCGGAGAGAGGGAGAGAGAGAGGAGGGAGAGAGGAGGGAAGAGGGAGGGAGGAAGGAGGAAGAAGGAAGGAAGAGGGAGGGGGTGAGGGAGAGAGAGAGAGAGGAGAGAGAGAGAGAGAGAGAGAGAGAGAGAGAGAGAGAGAGAGAGAGAGAGAGAGAGAGAGAAGAGAGAGAGGGAAGAGGAGAGGAGGAGGGGGGAGGGAAGAGGGAGGAAGAGAAGGAGGAGAGGAGGAGGAGGAGGGAAGGAAAGAGAAAGAGGAAGGAGGGAGGAAAGAAGAGAGAAAGGGGAGAGAGAAAGAGAAAGAGAGAGAGAGAGAGAGAGAGAGAGAGGGAGGGAGGGAGGGAGGGAGGGAAAAAGGGAAGAAGGGAGGGAGGGAGGGAGGGAGGGGGAGGGAGGGAGAGAGAGAAGAGAGGAGAGAGAAAGGAAGGAGAGAGAGAGAGAGATAGAGAGAGAGAGAGGGAGAGGGGGACACGGAGAGAGAAAAGAGAGAGAGAGAGAGAGAGAGAGAGAGAGAGGGAGAGACAGACAGACAGACAGACAGGAGAACAGAGACAGAGGCAGAGAGAGAAAGAGGCGTTACACACAGCCATTCCCCTTCCCTCAGAGGGTTCAGGAGGGAGGTCCGTCCTCCCTTACCCTCTCAGTCTGCAATGTCCTCAAGCAAAGCGGGGTTGCCCATAAATGGTATCGTCTATTGCGAGGAAAAGTGATTCTCCTTTCATCACATATAAACACACACTTTTTCTTAGGGTTTGTGTGTGTGTGCGTATGTGCGTGTGTGTGTGTTTGCCCGTGTGTGTGTGTTTGTTTGCGTGTGTGTGTGCTTGTTTGTATGTAGGGTGTGTGTTTGTGTTTTATTTTTAGTAAGCCTGTAGTATGTGTGTATGTGTGTATTTATTATGTGTGTGTGTGTTTGTGTGTGTGTGTGTGTGTGTGTTTGTGTGTGTGTGTGTGTGTGTGTGTGTGTGTGTGCTCGTGCGTGGGTGTCAAACGATTATGCCCTTGTGTCGTTTGCCTTTAATGTGTCTATATTTTCGGGGATAATAAAAACAGACAAAAAAGAAAAACAAACAAAAATATAACACTTTATCCTCATGAAAATCAGCCAAATTTGTTCTTTCACGTGTATAAAAATGCATAATAATTCAGAACTTTTATACAGAATCGATCTTATAGTTAACAGGACTACAAAATAACATACTGGTACTTACTGCATAATCAGTACGATTTTTTATTTTGTAACTATAGAAAATACTTAATAAAATCAAGTGCTTCGTAAATAATATAGACCTCTCTAATACCCCATTTCCATCTAATCAATCATCTTTTTTTCTTCTTCTTTCTCTTTTGTTAAATTCCATATCACAATTCTTATTCTTCTCCCTCTTCGCATTCTTTCCTGAATCTCGGCGGCCACTCGTCTACTGTCCTAAAGCACTAAATCTTCCAGGCTAAAACCACTGCTGCTTTTCTTATTCTATTTTCCGCAAATAGTAGAAAATTATTTCGGTTCAGTAACTGAGCTTTCCAAATTTGTAAGCTTTTATGATGTGAATGTATATATATATATATATATATATATATATA
>NC_091558.1:10835569-10837938 GCF_042767895.1 Penaeus vannamei | reverse complement strand
TTTTATATTTGATGCTACAGACATTGCTCCCAATAATGCTAACGGTAGTGATACTAATAATGTTTTTGAGCAATGGTGATTCTGATGATGATAATTACTGTTGTAATAGTAATAATAGTGATGATAATAGAGATAATAATAATGATGATAATGATATTAATATCAACAATGATAATGATGATGATAATAATAATAATAATGGTAAAAATAATAATAATGACAACAACAATAACAGAAATAATAGCAATACCGACGACAGTAAATAAAACAATACAATGATAATGAAAATAATTATTATACTGCTACCACTAAGACTACCGTTAATGCAACTGCTGATAACAATCATCATTATAATAATATCAACAGAACAAAATCACAAATATTAAGAACAACCACAATTATAACACCAATGATATTAAGGTGACATATAGTTCTCGACTGACAATGAATTTATCATTAAATTCACGTTCATGACGATTATGATGACGGTCATACTTTATGAAAATCATACATGCACTCAATTTGATGTTATGTTTATTTTCAGGATCAAATAACTTCAAGTGTAATAGTGCTATGGTTTTCGTTTCAAATCAATTTCAGTTTGATGTTATGCTCATTCTCAAGGTCAAATAACGTAACTAATAATGCTAAGGTTTTCGTATCGGCAGATTAATTTCGTTCTCTTGTAATTTTATTTTGTATTTTTGTTAGGCATACCTAGGTTTAGTGTCGCATGAAGTGCATATCGATATTAAGAATACTAGATGGGAAACAAATACTAGAATTAATAACGGTAATAATGATAATAATGTTGATAATAAAAAAATAACAATCATATTTATAATAATGATGTTGATAATAAAAGAAAAAAATCATCATATTTATAATAATGATGTTGATAATAAAAGAAAAAAAAAGATAACAATAATATTTATAATAATGATGATAAAAATATGAATACCAACAACAGAAACAACAACAAATATAATAATCGAACCAAAAACAACAACAACAGCAATAACAAAGGTAATAAAAGGCGATGACGGTGATGATAATGAAGACTAAAACGAGAGAAAACGAAAAGGAATTTCAACATCCTCTCTCTAGTGACACGAAAGATAAACACCTCCACAGCAATAAAGAAACGAAAAAAATCTAAATCTCAAGGTTCCATCCACAATAAAAATGTAATATAATAAAAAAAAACATATAAGAAAGCAAAGGTTATAAGAAGAACAAGAAATTAAAAAAAGAGAAAAAAGATCTGATGTAATATGAGACGAAAACACGAAAGAGCATCGTCGACACTCTCCAGACCGGCTCTAGATCAGATCGAATAGCGTCGTCCGTTCGCTGATGTCAACGAGCGGAGGGTTCGATCCCCTGATATGCTTCAGCTTATAGGCTTTTTGTTTTTGCTGAGTCGCTGTTTTTGTTGTTGTTGTTGTTGGTTTATGGCGGTGGAGGTGTTAATCTGTCACACCTGAGAAGGAATAAAAATGTTAATTTTTTTCTCTCTCTTTCTCTTTCTCAAGTTATATTATTATTATTATTATTATTATTATTATTATTATTATTATTATTATTATTATTATTATTATTATTATTATTATTATTATTGGTATTATTATTATTATTATTATTAGTAGTAGTAGTAGTAGTAGTAGTATCATTATTGTTATTGTTATTATTATTATTATTATTATTATTATCATTATTATCATTATTATTATTATTATTATTATTATTATTTGTAGTAGTAGTAGTAGTAGTATTAGTATTATTATTGTTACTGTGATTATTATTATTATCATTATTATTATAATTATTGTTATTTTTAATATTATTATTATGATCATTTTGATGATCATTATTATTATCATTATTTTTATCTTTATTATTACCATTATCATAGTAATTGCTAGTTTTATAAATATTGTTATTATTATGATCATCATTATTCTTATTACTATTAGTGCTACTATTATTTCATTATTATTATTATTACTGTTATTGGCACTATCATTATTATTATTATTATCGTCATTATTTTTATTATCGTTATCATCGTCATCCTTCTTCATATTATTATTATTATCGCCATTATTATTATAATTGTTATCATTATCATTTTTGTTCTTACTATAGTTTTTCTTCTTTTTCTTTTTATTATTATAATGGTTATTATCTATTTCATTAATAATTATGATAATAATGATAATAATAATAATCATGATTAGTATTATCATAATTACTATTATTATCAGTATCATTATCATCATTATTATTGTTGTTGTTGTCAGTATGAGTGTTATTATTATTATTATCATTATTATTATTACTATTATTATTGTTGTTATTATCATTAT
>NC_091558.1:10818069-10820569 GCF_042767895.1 Penaeus vannamei | reverse complement strand
TGCAGTATTTTTATAATTTTCTATTGATTTGTTCTTAATATTTCTATCTCATATTGTATTAATATTATTTGATATTTGTATGATTAATTTACTTTATTTGTGTACAACTTTTTATTTCCAAAACTGTGATTTATTTTCTTACAGCTTTTCACCACAATCACGTGCACGCTCACGCTCACGCGTACGTGTATGTTGTCATCTTGCAAGTTGGATACACTGCTCATACCTACCAGCTTGTGAACATGACAATAAAGGTTTAACTGACTGCTAGTGTTTTACTGGAGGCAGTACATATGTATATATATGTATATGTATATGTATATGTGTATGTATATGTATATACACACATGCAAATATACATATATATACATACATACATACGTTCCAAAATTCTACAGGAAGTATGAAAACGTAGTTGAAGCACTTGTTCTTGTTTCATGAGGATTGTCGATGTTTGTGGTCTTCCGTAAGGCTTCTCGTGGACATCCTGAACAGTTCCATTGGCTTCAAACTCATCCTTATTTCTAGCGTTGCGTTGGGGGATTCACTTGACTCCTAAACCGTGTTTGCCCTTCTGCGTTTTCACTTTCAATGACATTTTAGGATTTCTTTTTGTTCAGTATACATTTTTTTTTTAGGACAACCTGTGTGTGTGTGTGTGTGTGTGTGTGTGTGTGTGTGTGTGTGTGTGTGTGTGTGTGTGTGTGTGTGTGTGTGTGTGTGTTTATACATATATATTACATATATATGTATAAATGTGTGTGTGTACATATATATTGCATATATCTATATATCTATAAACGTGTGTGTGTGTATGTATGTGTGTGTGTATTTGTGTGTGTGTGTATGTATGTGTGTGTGTGTGTGTGTGTGTGTATCTGTGTATGTATATACATACCTAATGAGAGATCAATCAGTAGAAGTCATCACCCTTCCAATCTATCCCTACTAAAACTGCCTTTTTCTTTCTTTTCCATTTTTGATTCCTTTTTCATATCTATTAACTTTATATCGAAGTCGTCGCTGGAGAGCATTCGGGAGTCAAACGGAATCGGAATTGGATAATAAGAGAGATAATCAAACTCGCCGGACAGAGAAAGAGTGAATGACAAGGTTATGTCCTCGCAAATTATTCACGAGAAAGGAGAGCTAATCATTTTGATAAAGAGTAATGAGGTCATTTGATTGGATAAGGCATGAAAGTCGCCCTCACAGTTAGTACTATTACGGCAAAGTGTCCGAATGGGATGGCAGAGCCCGGACTTCGGATTTAAACCCGTCATTTCTTTAATAATCGTAACGATATGTGCATGTATTGTGATTTTATATACATTTTTTTACACCATCTCAAGGTAGACATTGATTTCTTACAAAGAATGTCGATATCTGAGCTCTAATGTCGCATTCATGTCATTTGTCGTAATGGTCGAAACATCGGTTGCCACACTACTATCACTGACAGTAAATTAAAAACCTACGGCATTTTCACTCCCCTTTTCATTAACGCGTATTCTTGGTGCCCATAAAACAACGAGGATTATGAATATGGGATCAAAACGTAACTTGCCTTCTGTTTACGAATGTATATTACACTTAAATACCACGTTTGGTGTTAAATAGATTAGAGAACCTTGTATTCTACAGACTTCCAACATGAAATAGTGGAGCGAACTTTGAATGACAACACCGATTCACTCAAAGTCATGGCTACAAGTAACATGTAAACACATATCCTAGTTGAACATACCCAGATGTAAGACACTGCATGGACGTTTTGATCCACCAAGTCGGATCTAATAGTATTTTTTCGGCTGCCCCCCCCCCAAAAAAAAAAAACCCTGCTGCGTTATTAAGAAGTATGTTCTTATAACTTGAAAGGTTATTTTTTCAGAAAAAAAGATGGAGCGACAAGGCAAAAAAAAAAAATAATAATAATAATAAATAAATATATAATAAAAAATAAAAATAAAAAAGCAAAAGGTCTGGGTTGAAGATATAAAGCTTACAGAACATAGAGAATAGCATGATGATTCAAACTTTTAGCTTGTCATGGCACATTTCATATAGTGAATCCCGGCCTTTGATCTATTACTACTGTTCCAAATATAGAAGATTGCTTTGGACAGAATTTACGTGTTGCATTTACTACTATTATTGTAATTTTAGTTTTGTATATCAATCCAAATTTTAATAACCCAGTGACATTAGAAAACAATCCCTGCACAAAATCAAAAAGCCATACAACAACAAAAGTTTGCTGCGTCGGTCCCTTTCCACTGACATTTTGTTTTCTTCTTTGGCATGTAAACTTTCAGCTATACAAAGAAAACATCGAACTGCTCTACTGTCTCCATGCTCTATAAAGTACTCTACAACTAATCTAAACTTATTGGTTTCCGACAGCATGCGAAATATTTACAGGTCTACGAAACCAAAACCCGTAATGGTTCCTGATCCGGAATTTTTTTCTCAAAATGAAAAAAAAAGAAAAAAAGAAAAA
>NC_091558.1:10800569-10803069 GCF_042767895.1 Penaeus vannamei | reverse complement strand
ATTATTTCTCTTATTATCATTGCCATTAGTTTTGTTTTCACTATCATCATTATCACTATCATCATCATCATCATCATATTATCATCGCATCATTATCATCATCTTTATTATCATTATTATTATCATCTTTATTGTTATTACTATTATCTTTGGAATTATCATTTTTTTATTGTTATTGTTATTATAATCATCACTATCATCACTATTATTATCGGCACTTCTACTACTATAGATACTGCCATTACTATTAGTGTGGCTATCATTATTAATATTATCGTTATCATGATCAACATCATAATAATGGCAATGGTAAATTTGATGCTAACAATAACCCAAGCAGCACCGAAGCTAAGAAAATCTTTCTGCAGTTTCAGTCCATTATTTTTATCCGTTAAAAAAAAAAAAAAATAAATAAAAGACAGAACAGAAGGCCCCGCGATACTGCGTTTCTGAGCGCGTCTTAGCGTCTGCCTCTTCCCTCGCTCTGTCTCGAGAGTTGTAAAATCTCTCCTTCATACAAATAAAGGAAATGAAAGCTGTTCCGAGCTAGAATCTCCCGGCTAGATAAAACAACCATTGCGGTTTTGTTGCTGTGCTGTCGCGTGGTTCGTCGTGTTGTCAGCTGTGCTTGTGTCTGTCTTGGTCTGCGGCGGGGAGGGGGGAGTGGGGAGTAGGGTGTAGGGCGTCGGGAGTGGGGAGTGGGGAGTAGGGAGTAGGAAGGAGGGCGTTCGGGAGTGATCGAAGGGGTTTATCTTGCCAGTATTATTTGTTATGTTTTCACTATGGGAAAAGGGAGGATGAGGACGGGTCGCTTAGCCTCCGTCGCCCTATACACAGAGAAAATAGAAAAAAAGTGCGTTTAGTGCGTTTATTAAACTGAGTGAAAAAAGTGCGTTTAGGTGTTTGTTATGTTTGTTTGTATAATGGTAATAACAACGAAATTAATATATTAAGCTGAGTGAAAAAAAGAGAAAAGTGCGTTTAGGTGTGTTTGTTTTTGTGTATAAATGGTAATAACAATAAATTAAGCTGAGTGAAAAAAAAGAGAAAAGTGCGTTTAGGTGTGGTTGTTATGTTTGTATGAATGGTATTAAGGCGAAATGAATATATTAAGCTGAGTGATTATAGGAAGATAAACAGTCACTGTTTTCTTGGGCGTTAATATCCAGTTTCTGTTGTTATTTGGAAGGATATCACACAGATGATTGCGAGATCAATGGCAATATAAATAATGATAATAGTTATGATAATATTACTAATCATGGCAAATAAAGAACAGTGCTAATGATGATTATGATAATTCAATTATGATGATTTGATATGATAATGATGGGGATAACAATAAAAATGAGTAACAGTAGCAAGAAGAAAAAGAGGGAGAAAATGAGCTAAAAAAGGAGGGAGGAACACAGCAGAGTGATAGTAGGATAAACATACCTACTGTGTGTGTGTTTGTGTGTGTGTGTGCATGTCTGTGTGTGTGTGTGTGTGAAAGAGAGAGAGAGAGAGAGAGAGAGAGAGAGAGAGAGAGGAAGAGAGAGAGAGAGAGAGAGAGAGGAGAGACAATGTCCCGTGGCCCAGATCCTAAGAAATCTAACCGGAAATACCATAAGCTGTAGAGAACACACGTTTTCTGAAACAATTTATAGCCCGCCTTGCTATAGACGACGTTAGAAGGGAAGAAAAAACAAGAAAAAAAATATGTGAGAGGAAATAGATGAGGAGAAAGAACAAGAAAGATATAGAGAACGAAAATAGAGGACGAATAACTATAAATGTAAACAAATAGAATTAGTTTAGAAAATGCTGCCACCAAAGTATGATTCCACACCAAGATTTATTTTATTACACATTTCATTACCATCAATTTATTATTTTTTTTCCGTTTTCATTTGTAATTCCCACAGCCAGAGATTCCATATACATTCCATTACCATTAAATATTAATGATATCACTAAATTGTTATTGGTCTTATTATTATAATCATGGTCATCATCATTATCCTAAGTAGATAACATAATTATTGTTCAAATCATCATCATTGCTGTTATGATTAGCCATAATGATATTGTCATTTTTGACATTACTACTATCATAATAATTACAGTTATTATAATATCATAACTAAATCAGAGATATAATATGGTCATTATCGTCATTATTGTAACTGTTCTATGATGATATCTATCATTCCTCATTACAGTTTCAACTTTCTCAATTTTATCGTCAAAACTGCCACTCTGTTGGGTGAATACAATCATCAATTCGTATATATTATTATTACCATTATCATTATTTTTAACGTGATCATCATTGTTATTGTTATTATCATTATCATTATTGTTAACACTATTATCATCATTATTGTTATTGTTATTAGCATTATCATCGTTATTGTTATTAGCATTATCATCGCTATTGTTATTAGCATTATCATTAATATCATGTATATATATATATTTTTATCATAAGCTTTCTTATGATTATGATAAATTTTCT
>NC_091558.1:10768069-10770569 GCF_042767895.1 Penaeus vannamei | reverse complement strand
ATCTGTCTAATCAGGGATATAGGTATACATGCATGCATGCATGCATGCATACATATGTACGTATGCTTATATATGTATGTATGGCTGTTTATTAGTATGCATGTTTGTATGTATACATGTAAACATGTAAACATGTATGTATGTATGTATATATCTATATATATAACTATATTTATCTATATCTTTATCTATATTTATTACTACATACATAATCTTGTCTATAACTATATCCATATTTATTTATCAATCTATCTATCTACACACACACGCACATATACACACATATATACATTTACATATCTGTTTACTCTCTCTCTCTCTCTCTCTACCTCTCTCTCTCTCTCTCTCTCTCTCTCTCTCTCTCTCTCTCTCTCTCTCTCTCTCTCTCTCTCTCTCTCTCTCTCTCTCTCTTTCTCTCTCTCTTTACACACACACACACACACACACACACACACACACACACACACACACACACACACACACACACACACACACACACACACACACACATATATATATATATATATATATATATATATATATATATATATATATATATATCCATATTTATTTATCAATCTATCTATCTACACACACACACACATATACACACATATATACATTTACATATCTGTTTACTCTCTCTCGCTCTCTCTCTCTCTCTACCTCTTTTTTTCTCTCTTTACACACACACACACACACACACACACACACACACACACACACACACACACACACACACACACACACACACACACATATATATATATATATATATATATATATATATATATATATATATATATATATATATACATTAGCATTATTTTTTGTCTCTACCAACACATTTTCCTCCTATTCTTTCCACACAAAGGACTGAATTTCATCTTATTTGTGATTAATTTATGCACCATGTTTATCAAGAACCTTATTCACGCCCCGTGTGCTCGAGTCAGGAAAAAGTGTATTTTCCTTTGAATGCTGATAGTTCACTTCTATTTTCTTTTTCTTTTTCTCTTCTATTTTCTTTCATTTCCCTCTTTTTCTCACTCTCCCTGCTTGCCTTCCTCTTTCTCTTTTTCTCTCTCTGTTCCTTTATCTCTCTCTCTCTATTTCTTTCTTTCTTTCTTTCTTTCTTTCTCTCTCTCTCTCTCTCTCTCTCTCTCCCTGTCTCCCTCTCTCTCTCTCCCCCCTCCCTCTCTCCCTCCTTCCTACTCCTCCCCCTCCCTCTCTCCCTCACCCCTCCCTCTCTCTCTCTCTCTCTTCCTCCCTCTCTCTCTCCTCCCCCTCCCCTCCCTCTCTCCCTCCCCCCTCCTCTCTCTCTCTCTTTCTCCCTCTCTCTCACTCTCACTCTCTCTCTCTCTCTTTTTTATCGAGGTCGTCCGAGGTCATTTGATCCTCGCGGCAGCAGGGAAAGCACGCCCGTCTCCGCCCACCCTTACTTGTGGGCGACGCGAGCGAGGTCAGTGACCACGGAGAGCAGGGTGGGCGTTTGGTGGGCGGAGGGAGGGGGAGGGGGGGGGTTGGTGGAAGCGTACGAGGGATGGGGTGGCGGAGGGGGTGGGGATAGGAATGGAAGATGCATACGAGGGATGTGGATCGGGGGCGGAAGATGGGGTATGGTGATGGGCATGGTGGGGAGGCAAAAAGGGGGGTGGGGAGGGAGAGGAGAAGAAATGGGGAGTGTGGGTGGTTTTTTTTTTTGAGAGGGGAAAGATGTGATTTATGATTGTTTTTTTGCGTATTTGTGTTTCTGTTTATCCATCCATTCCTTCCTCTCTCTCTCTTTCTCTCCTATCTCACTCTCTTTCTCTCCTGTCTCTCTCTCTTTCTCTCCCCACTCTCTCTCTCTCTCTCTCTCTCTTACCCCTCCTCTCTCTCTCTCTCTCCTCTCTCTCTTTCTCCTATCCCCCCCTCTTTCTCTTTCTCCTCTCTCTCTCTCTCTCTGTCTCTCTCTCTCTCTCTCCCTGTTTGTGTATCTGACTCTCTGTCTCTCTGTGTATTCATATGAATCTCTTTTGCTAACACATAAAAGTAATTGAGGTCATTACTGTTATTAGTAACAAATATCATCAAGACACACTAAGAAATTAATGAATAAGGATTTCGATGAGTGACACATTATCAACGTAACAAATCTATTCAGAAAGACACGTGTACATTTTGACAAATATTTATCCTCACTGGGAACCTGCATAACCTAAACTAACTTAACTTTATTTAACTTAACCTACCCTACCCTAACTTACCCTAATCTACCCTACCCTACCCTACTCTACCTTACCCTACCCTGACCTACCCCACCCTACCCTACTCTACTCTACCCTACCTTACCCTACCCTACCCTATCCTACCCTAACCTACCCTAACCTACTCTACCCTGCCCTACTCTACCCTAACCTGCCCTACCTTACCCTACCCTACCATATCCTAACCTACCCTAATCTACCCTACTCTACCCTACCCTAACGCAACGTAACCTAACCTAACCCAACCCGGC
>NC_091558.1:10750569-10758069 GCF_042767895.1 Penaeus vannamei | reverse complement strand
AGAGAGAGAGAGAGAGAGAGAGAGAGAGAGAGAGAGAGAGAGAGAGAGAGAGAGAGAGAGAGAGAGAGAGAGAGAGAGAGAGAGAGAGAGAGAGAGAGAGACTTTTCTCATCGTTCCAGAGATGGAGACACGTTGTGATATGATCCGCGAGTAAGTGGGTGCAGGTGAATCTTCATAGTTTATTTTGGGAAATAAATTGATATAATGTATTCTGCAGCGATGAATTACAAGATATTTATGTTTGTTTATAGAGGTTTAAGTTTATTCATGATCTATAGTATAATAATATAGACACATGAATATCATATATACTGTACAAGGATAGATCTAAATTCGGAAAGTAGCCTTATCTACCTCTTTGCTTATACGTATATTTACATACCGAAGTCTATATATCATTTCCACTTCTGAATTCATATATCTTTATTGAAATGGGCGCTGCGAGGTTTTGCTTGGTCCATTTTCTCACTCCATTTCCCGCGTTTAACGGTAACTACCTACTTTTTAAGAAGTTTTCTAAACTTTTTTATTCGTCCATAACGGTATGTGGTAAATACTTAACGATCTGCAAAGACTTTTTTGTGGATAGATATTTCCAGTAAAATTATTTTATTGTCAAATGTGGGTGAGTCCTTTACTGTATCGTAATATTCAAGAAGTTTGCGTGAATGTAAAGTGTGCAAAAAATAATTTCTCTGTCCCTCTCTGTCTGTCTGTCTTTCTGTCTGTTTGTCTGTTTGTCTGTTTCTCTCTTTCTCTCTCTCTCTCTCTCTCTCTCTCTCTCTCTCTCTCTCTCTCTCTCTGTCTCTCTCTGTCTCTCTCTCTCTCTCTCTCTCTCTCTCTCTCTCTCTCTCTCTCTCTCTCTCTCTCTCTCTCTCTCTCTCTCTCTCTCCTATATAATAAATACACACACACACACACACTATACACACACACACAAACACACAGACACACACACGCGCGCGCACACCACACCCACACCCACACACACACACACACACACACACAGACAAATATATATATACACACACACACACACACACACACACACACACACACACACACACACACACACACACACACACACACACACACACACACACATATATATATATTTATATATATATATATGAATATATATATATATATATATATATATATATATATATATATATATATATGTATATATATATATATATATATATATATATATATATATATATATATATATATATATATATATATATATATATATATATATATATATATATATATATATGGTACCGACATCAGTGTTGCTTCTGGAATAAATAAGCTTTGATGTGAGCTCCCTTTTTCATTCCTGTCACGTGCCAAATACGTGATTTACAGTCACCATTCGATCGATATCTCAATAGGAATTGCAGGAGCATTGAAGATGTAGAAGCAATATGCTGGTAAAGAGTAAGACATCAAATATGTACATATATGAATAAATATGTCTATCTATCTATATGTGTGTGTGTGTGTGTGTATATATGTGTGTGTGTGTGTGTGTGTGTGTGTGTGTGTGTGTGTGTGTGTGTATATATGTGTGTGTGTGTGTGTGTGTGTGTGTGTGTGTGTGTGTGTGTGTGTGTGTGTGTGTGTATGTGTGTGTGTATGTGTGTGTGTGGGCGCGCACTCGCAGAGTTAAATTACAACTAATGAATAGACACAAACTATCAGTTACTTCTCTTCCCGACAGAAACCCTTAAAGGTGAGGCGCCATCTTGCCTCCGTCCGTATCGCTGTGACCCCGATAATGATGATGTGGCAACCCTTTTATTTCGCGGAGGGCCTGGCGTTTCTTGGGCCGGAAACAATATAAATTGCGCCCGCAGACCATGTTGTGCAGTCATTCAGGTCTCGCCATGCATGCGGTGAAGCACGTGGGACCGAATGGAGCAAGCAGCGTTTTTGATTTTCAAGCATTCAAGCAAATAATATTTTGTTATTGTGGAATCGACTGCGTTGCGGGTTGGCGCTGTGCCGTCTTGTCTTGAACCAAACGGCGTTTTCTTTGTGTGATGCAGATGGCCTTTTCTTATCGAATTTGAGCTTAGCATTGTACGACTAATAACTTCATTAATTGTCAGAAGTCAAGGCAATTATATATTTTTCTTTCGCTAACTCTGATGCGAGACGGACTGATTGTTGTTAAAATCATTACACTCTACCAGTTCTTCATCGTGATTTCCTAAAATTGAAGCAGTATAAGATATCACACATATTTAGCGTCGTTAATTGCTCCATGTAGGAATCACTTCCAAAGAATGCATTTTCAAACGCATACATTGGATTCTGTTTCAACTCTGTCTCCACAGCAACGCTATGATTACTAACGGAATTGTTATCATAACTTGTTATTGTTATCGGTTTCTTGCTCATCTTACACAGTGGTTTCCAACCTTTTTCATTCCATCCCCCCCCCCCCCCACCCTGCCGGCAATATAAAATAATCCTCATGGAACTGTTCAATAAATGTCCTCTTTTTAGTTTCAGTTATTACTAATTATGAATAGCATAATGATGTCAATAGCTATAGAATTTATAGAAGAATTTATTGAAGGATTCCAATGTATTGATATGTGAGAGATAATTATGTGTAGGTACCGTAGGTGAGGTAAATAGAAGAACACTTTATAGAAGGATTCCAATTTATTGATATGTGAGAGGTAATCTTGTCTACGTACTGCAGGTGACATAAATTCGAGGTCATAATTCTCAAAATTGCTCTGTTCCCCTCCCCCCACCCTACCCCGCCGTCAAGAAAGTGCCCCATGGCCCCCAGGGTACCCATGATCTTACAGTTAGATGACATCAAGAGAACCATAGTAGAAAGAAATGACACATAAAGTTCTTAAATGTAACAGCCTTGATATGGTCCTCCAGGCTAATTATAAACAAAAGAGAAGTGTCAGATCCGATTATTTTTTTAAGAATATGACTTCTGTAACATTAAATATACTAAGGAATTGAAGGTTATAAAACATTAGCTTCAAACAAACCAAAACAAAAAACAAAAACAATAGACAGAAATTAACATGAATTCCAGAATTAGCACGAATGACCGCCAAAATGAGAAAACTCACCTATGAACTAACAACTTCCAAATATCAACAAAATGCAGGTAATAAAAGGCCGCCAACCAATAATTTCATACCACAACCAGTAAGAATAAAAACATTAATCCTTACAGTAAAATACCTACGTAAAACTAATGCTGTGAGAGAGGATGCCATTACATTTAAATTTAATGAGAGTCTACCTGCACAAGCATATTACCTAACTGACATCAGTAATAGATCTCTAGTCACCGTTGACTTCATATTGCTTCAGAAACACCAGCTGTCAAATCCAGATAGACAAAGTTAATATCTGTTATTCTATCACCACATTCTCTATATTGTCTATCGTAGTTAATAACAATTGCCCTATAATCATACTCCCTATACTGTAAAGAGTAGCTGACCAATTGACATTTCTTATTATTGTTGCTATTATCATTATCATAATTATTATTAGTAGTACTAATATAATTTTCATTAACATGCATTATCATGATATTATCTATTATTATTATCATATTTAGCATGTGTTAATATCATTTCTATTGTTATTGTTATCATAAATCGTTGTTGTTGTTATTTTTGCTAATATCATTACCATTTTCACCATAAATATTACTATTGTTATCAAAATTATCATCATCATTGCTGTTATCATTATCATTGTCACCATTATCATTATTATCATGATTATCATTCTTAATATTATTCTTATTATTATCATTATTATTTTACTGCTATCATTATCATTATTATTATTTTACTACTATCATTATCATTATTATTATATTACTACTATCATTATCATTATTATTATTTCACTACTATCATTATCACCATTATTACTGCTATTATTATCAACCTAATCATTGTTATTATCTTCATCATCTTTATCTTTCTCATTCTCATTAATACCCCAATCAAATAAAAAGTACCTGGAACAGCAGCGTGAAGAGACAGAAGACATAGAAAAGAAAGACCTCTTAAAAAACATGGAAAAGTAATCACCATAACACACAAGAAGAAACAAGAAGTAATTATAAAGAGGAAGCTGGTAATGTGTTGATGGAGCCAGATTCAAGTTAGGGAAAGGGAGACAGATGGTGCTATGGAAAAGATGGAGGGAGGATATACCATTATGATCCGTCTAATTGATACCAGGATACTAGAATAATGATAATTATGATTTGTATCATCGTCGGTATTACTTTTATAATTGTTGGGATTGTCATTAACGTTGTGATCGTTTTTTTTATTAGTTTGTTATAGATGTTATTGTTATTATCATTATTATTATTGCTATCATTATTATCATTGTTTTATTGTTAGTTATCATTAATGCCAATTTTTAATTATAATTATCATTAATAACAATTTTACCAATATCATTTTCATTATCATCAGTCATATAATTGTTTCGTCTGTCTGTCTACCACACGTCAAGGTTTATAGAAATTCTTATATAAACACATTTCACTTATATTTGAAGCCTGATATCATATTGCATGTTATAACAAATTATTAAGTTCTATTTTTTTTATGATAACATGTGACTGCGGACTTGAAGTTAATTAAGTTTTGTATAAAATGTGGGTATTATTGACAATAAAGATATTTAAAAATCACAGAAAACACGCATGTGCACGCTTCACACTACGAATCCTAGTCTAACTCTGTTATTATTTATGTTTTTAAATTGATATTATCAGTATTTTGTTGTTTTTAGAATCATTATGATTACCATCAACGTCACCACCACCACCACCATTATCATCCTCATCCTCATCATCATCATCATCATCATCATCATCATCATCAATCATCATCATCATTATCATCATTATCATCATCAATCATCAAACATCAATCATCGATTATCATTATTGTTATTATTATCATTACTATTATTATTATCATTATTATCATAATTATCATTATCAGCAGGAGTATTAGTAATAACATAATCATGTTATTATTATTACTATTATTGTTATCATTATCATTATTGTTGTTACTGTTATTATTATTATCATTGACAGTATTATTTCTTATTTCATTATTATTGATATTATCATTATTTATTATTATAATAATGAAAATATACTATGTGTAAAAAACGACATTTACATTAATGATAAAAATGTATCAGTTCTATCAATATTGCTATGAATACTCAGAACACTATTAAGAACAATAACAAGAAAATCAAAACACTTATTTTTTTCTAATCTGACGAGCAAAAACGAGTCTAATTTCGGCTATGATTTCCCACAGTCCGTTTCCAACACAGACCCACACAAATCAAATCACTGAAATCACCAGAGTCACCAAAAGACACGCCCCTCTAGAGACACGCCCCTCGAGAGACACGCCCCTCGAGAGACACGCCCCTCGAGAGACACGCCCCTCGAGAGACACGCCCCTTGAGAGACACGCCCCTCGAGAGACACGCCCATCGAGAGACACGCCCCTCGAGAGAAAGACACGCCCCTCGAGAGACACGCCCCTTGAGAGACACGCCCCTCGAGACACACGCCCCTCGAGAGAAAGACACGCCCCTCTAGAGACATGCCCCTCGAGAGACACGCCCCTCGAGAGAAAGACACGCCCCTCGAGAGACACGCCCCTTGAGAGACACGCCCCTCGAGAGACACGCCCCTCGAGAGACACGCCCCTTGAGAGACACGCCCCTCGAGAGACACGCCCCTCGAGAGAAAGACACGCCCCTTGAGAGACACGCCCCTTGAGAGACACGCCCCTCGAGAGACACGCCCCTCGAGAGAAAGACACGCCCCTCGAGAGACACGCCCCTCGAGAAACACGCCCCTCGAGAGACACGCCCCCCGAGAGACACGCCCCTCGAGAGACACGCCCCTCGAGAGACACGCCCCTCGAGAGACACGCCCCTCGAGAGACACGCCCCTTGAGAGACACGCCCCTTGAGAGACACGCCCCTTGAGAGACACGCCCCTCGAGAGACACGCCCCTCGAGGAACACGTCCCCCCGACAAGAGCACCTGCACGATACGGTGGCTCTTCCTCGAGGCGTTAAGGACTGTGCTGTATTGTGTGACAGGAGATGACGGCGAAGTGCAGCAGGAAGCGTGGGTGGGATGGCGTCTCTTGTTGTGCGGTGAACATGTTACGGTGGAATTATTGGCTTCCTGATTTATGAGACGAAACGATGGCCCTGTGCGTGTGTGTGTGCGTGTAGGCTGTGTGTACGCATATTTGGTTAGGAGTACACACACAAATGCACACACACATACACACGCACACACACTGACACTAACGCATATACATACACACACACACACACACTGACACACGCACACACACCCACACACGCACGCACACACACACACACAGACACATATATATACGTATATATATATATATATATATATATATATATATATATATATATATATATATATATATATATATATATATACATATATATATATATATATATATATATATATATATATATATATATATATATATATATATATATATATATATATATATATATATATATATATATATATATATATATATATATATATATATATATATATATATATATATATATATATATATATATATATATCTATATATATATGTACGTGTGTGTGTTTGTGTGTTTGAGTGTTTGTGTGTGTGTGTGTGTGTGTGTGTAGTGTGTGTGAGTGTGTGTGTGTGTCTGTGTGTGTGTGTGTCTGTGTGTGTGTGTGTTCATATATATATATATATATATATATATATATATATATATATATATATATATATATGTATGTATATATATATATATATATATATATATATATATATATATATATTTTTTTATCTATCTATCTATCTATCTATTTATCTGCCTATCTATCCATCCATCCATCCATACATACATGCATACAGACACACACACACACACACACACACATATATATATATAGATAGATAGATATAGACATATATAGACAAACACACATATATATAATTTTACGCCGTATCTGGCCCCTGTCTCAAGAGCAACCCGAAAGCATCGCGCATCGGCAGCCCAGCGAGTCCGCCGGCCAGACGAACTCTTATTTCGATCCACAATAAATCATGATCACGGACCTTTATTCAAGCCGCCGGGCTGGACTTTTCCTTTCCGGGACTCTTTTGATCCTACTTTGGGGGTGGGATTCCTTTTTTTTTTTTGAGAGACTCTCCCCCATTCCCCGGTCTTTCTTTGGGTCATTCTTCACTCTCGTATTCGCTGTTGTCTCCCTCTCTGTCGATTTTTTTTTTTTTTTTTTTTTGTCTCGGTGATTGTCATTTTCTCTTTTTTTGTATGTCTTTTTTGTCTCTCTTATTGTCGTTCCATTTTCTTGTCTGTCTCTGACTTTATCCGTCTCTCTCTCTC
>NC_091558.1:10743069-10745569 GCF_042767895.1 Penaeus vannamei | reverse complement strand
TCTCACTCTCGCTCTCTCTGCTGTTTCTGATTTTGATTATCTTTTTCGTTAACCCCATCAGTATCCCATCCATCACCTCCTCCATCTGCCTGTTTCCTGTCATCGCATCGTCTGGTTTCTCTCTTACATATATCACCCCCTTTATTCTTTCATTCCATCTCTCTCTCTCTCTCCTCTCGCCCTACCTCTCTCTCTCCTTCTCATTAACAAATACACACACTGTCCTTCCGTTCCACATCTGTCTGCCTGTTTGTCTCTCTCTCTCTTTCTTTCTCCCTTCCTCTCTCTCTCTCCCTCCCTCTGTCTGCTTGCCTCTCTCGTCTCTCTCCTTGTCTCTGTCTCTGCCTCTCTCTCTCTTTCTTTTTTTTTCTCTCTCTCCCCCTCCTCCCCCCTCTCTCACTCTCCCTCTCTGTCTCTCTCTCACGACAGAGAGAACCCGAACGTCTATGAGTTCCGTTGCCTCTTTGCTGTTTTCGCAAGAAGATACAATCTCTACAAAGCTGTATTCTTCACAGAAGGTACATGGTTACATAGACATTGGGCAAAGGGGGGGTGGGGGTCGTAATTAAAGACTGCCTCCATTATGATTGATAAACTCAGAGATCACGTAACAGTGCTTGACGAAGAGGTGCGTCGAAGGAGAGAACGTGGCCCACAGCCGATGTCAGGGCAGGACTCCACCACGCCGGACTCTTGCCCTCCACGCGAGACGATCCTCTTCCTGGGCGACACCAACTTCAGTTACATACGAACGTGTTTAAAGGTATGGACGAGAACGAATATCTTCACAATACAAGCGATGTATTTTCATGTATTTCTGACGGAGGTATATTTGAAACCGGTAAAATACATCTCTTGTATTGTGAAGATATTCGTTCTCATTCATATCTTTCCACATTTGTTAACATGAATACGGTTCTACATGCGCATCACCCACCAGGGAGAGGATTGTTTCATCCGGACCATCAAGGAAGCAAATGTGGACCTTATGCAGTGCTGGGTAGAGAAGAAACTTGACTGGAGTCCAACTCGCTGTATTCTCTTTTGCGGCTTACACTATCGGGGCACTCATATCCACTCTTAAACAAAGGTGTGAAGCATTGTTAACCAATTGACTATTCATCTAGAAACTAATGATTTCATAGCAGCAAAGAACCACCATAGATTTAGACTTAGACTCTCGACAGAAACGGCTCTGTTAACAGTTACAAATAACATTTATGAAAACATGGATTGACGAAGAGTCTCTCTTGTCTTGTTACTTGACCTCTCGAAGGCATTTGATAGTGTGAGCCATAACATCCTCCTGAGGAAATGTGAGAAGTTGGGAGTCGACCCTTTTTGGTTTGATTCCTATCTCTAATCGATCTCAGTCAGTTCGTATTGGTAAAGTTATTTCACCACCACTTAACTTAGACTTTGGTGTACCACAAGGTTCCATATTAGGGCCACTATTATTTCATATATTTGTTAATAATATATCTGAGTACATACGAGACTGCCTACTGATGCAATATGCAAACGACACCCCACTGGTTCTTAATGGCAGCATGAACGAACTTCAAGAACTAATAAAAAGCTCGGGTGCCCGTAAATACGACCACGTTAAACCCATCTTAAATGAACTGCAGTGGCTAAAGATAGACCAAAAATGTGCCTTTGACATTTGCGCTTTAGTTTATAAAGTCGTTAGACAACAGCTTCCTCACTGGCTGTTTCCACTTCCATACATTAGCGATATCCGTGACAAGAACCAGGCAAAGTAATTTATTCCTCGAACAGGCACAGATATCGGACGCAGATCTTTTCGTATTAGAGGACATATGATATGGAATGACTTGCCGCAGTCACTGAAGGATGCGGAAAGTATATTCACGTTGAAAGCAAGATTAAAACAGTTCCGTTTAAGGAAGGTCTGATCTTAAATCCATTTTCTCTCGTTTACATAATTCGATACCATGACTAGTAACAAAATTGTATATTTCTGCCATAAAAGTTTTAAACATTCTATAGGTTCAAGTGTTTATCATTTAACTACTATTTACTACTACTTCCAGCGATGTTATTATTATGATAGCAACACAGTGATACACTCCCTCTATGACTATGTCGAACTCGAACATCACTTATAGAATGTCGGAAAGTTTAAATGCATAGGATTTCACCACATGAGTGCTTTTGTTTAGTTCTGACACTATGTATATTACTTATAGAACGTCAGAATGTTTAAAAGTATGTGATTATGATGTAACTACGTGAGCTCATGTGATTGCATCTGTTTGTTTGTAACTATGTTTATATGCTTACACGTTTTTATGTTCTACACGTCTTTGATATATATATATATATATATATATATATATATATATATATATATATATATATATATATATATATATATATATATATATACTTTTTATTGCTATATCGGTAACACTGTTCTGCTTCTTCGACTGATTATTTTTGAAACACGTTTTTATATATTCATTCAAATATCAAT
>NC_091558.1:10705569-10713069 GCF_042767895.1 Penaeus vannamei | reverse complement strand
ATGTTTGTGTGTAAGTGTGCGTGTGTGTATGTGTGTGTATGTGAGTTTGTGTGTAGGTGCACGTGTCTGTATAATAAACATTAATACTTATGTATATTATATCTTTAGTGTTGGATTGTATGTGTCAATAGGCATGCACATATACATGCATTTATATATATATATATATATATATATATATATATATATATATATATATATATATATATATATATATATATATATATATATGTATGTATGTATGTATGTATACACACACACATATATTTAAATATCTATCTATCTATAGATAGATATTTATATATTTATTTATATTCATTTATCTATCTATTCATATATACATATACATACATATGTATTTATATGTATATATGCATGCATTCATATAAACATATATATATATATATTTATATATATATATATATATATATATATATAAATATATATATATTTGTATATATATATATATATATATATATATATATATATAAATATATATATATACAAATATATATATATTTGTATATATATATATATATATATATATATATATATATATATATATATATATATATATACATATATATATATATACACACATCATTCGCTTTGTGTTTACTTCTGCAGCTGCGTGTCCCTGCGTGGGCGTCTCCAAATGCGCAGCGACTCGCACCCACGCCCCAGTCCCGCGCTTCATCCCATTAGACGTCTGTTATTTTCCTCCCCTCATTTCGTCAGTATATGTGTGCGTTTCCCCTCGCGACTCCAGTCAGCATTAGCCGAGGGTCATTGCCTTCTCTGGTGGGGAAAAGGAGGAAGAAGGGGAAGGGGAAGGAGATTGGGGGGGCGGGGGCGGGGGCGGGGCTGGTGTCACGTGACCTGCGGTTCTGTGACATCAGCGTCCCTCTGTCTGCTCGCCGTGTAATTGAGTATACTGTATGAGCGGTTTGCGACTGAGGGGGAGGGGGGGGGGAGGGGAGGGGGTACGGGGAGGATTATGAATGTTTCTTTGGAAGAAAAGGAAAAGGAAGATATTAAAAAGATAAAGAAATGGTAAAGCAGTGACTTTGGTAAAATGGTGAAGAGATACGGAAACTGCCCAATCTGTGCAGATAGATTGTGGAAAAAGTAGAGAGAGAGAGAGAGAGAGAGAGAGAGAGAGAGAGAGAGAGAGAGAGAGAGAGAGAGAGAGAGAGAGAGAGAGAGAGAGAGAGAGAGAGAGAGAGAGAGAGAGAGAGAGAGAGAGAGAGACAGACAGACAGACAGACAGACAGACAGAGTGAGAAAGAGAGAGGAAGAGATAGAAAGAGAGTGAGAGAGAGAGAGAAAAACAGAGAGACAGAGATGGAGTGAGAGCTAGAGAGAAAGAGAGACAGACAGAGACAGAGACAAAGGCAGAAAAAGAGAGAAAAAAAAGACAGAGACAAAGAGAGAAAAAGAGAAAGAGAGACAGACAGACAGAGACAAAGACAGAAAAAGAGAAAGAGAGACAGACAAACAGACAGAGACGCACACACACACAGAAAGAGAGATAGAGAGAGAGACTGATAAAAGTCTGAGAGATGCACATGCTTACAGTGCACGGATTTCCTTATCAAAACGTGCCAGCGATCTCTCCCAATCTGAGGCCGTAAAATGCAAGAAATATATGAATGCTTCTCTTTCTCTCCGACGTCTCCCGCAGATTCACAATACAGCTTTTAGTTTAGTTAACTTTCCAAACTTTGGATACGGATAAGAAATTAAGAATTATATATTTTTTGATCATGGTAGAAGGAATTTTCCGTAAAGATATACAAGAAGATAGATAGACTGATATATATATATATATATATATATATATATATATATATATATATATATATATATATATATATATATATATATACATATATATACCCCTTTGAATGGCATTCATCGATTGCGAAAAGGCACTTGACTCATTACAAATATCATCTACTTATACTTATACTTATACTTACACACACACACACACACACACACACACACACACACACACACACATATACATACACACACACACACACACACACACACACACACACACACACACACACACACACACACACACACACACACACACACACACACATATATATATATATATATATATATATATATATATATATATATATATATATATATATATATATATATATATATATATATACCCCTGTGAATGGCATTCATCGATTGCGATAAGGCACTTGACTCTTTACAAATATCATCAGTATAAGAAGCTATTCGAAGACAGGGAGTAGAGGAGGTATATTGTAAAATATTTGAAGATATATACGAATATGGGAGAGCAATCATGAAGCTCCACACCGATAAAATACCAGTTAAAAAAGGTGTTGCACAGGACGACACCATCTCACGAAAACTGTTCACAGCTTGCCTCGAGGAAATAGTCAAAGGAAAGGGTATCAAAATAGGAGACAAATACCAAAACAATCTAAGATTCACCGACGAAATTGTTCTCTTCAGCGAATCAGCAAATGAAATGCAGCAATTAAAAAACGGTCTGAACAGAGGAAGTCTAAAAGATTTAAAGATGTAGTGTTAATTCCATTTGTTACAATGGATATTCTTTGCTGTGACATGCTGTCTGTTTTATTTTGTCCAAATCTCTCGTTGTGTACAAGGAATGGCCGGGGTTATCATTCACTGTCCGGGCGTGGGACTGAACGCGGGTCTGCAAGAGAGCTAAACGAACGCGCTCAACACTGCGCCAGCTCAGCACACTTAAGATGAACAAGAAAAAGACTAAGTTCATGTTCAACAGTAGAGTTCATTTCTAACAGACACATGTACAAGGCGAAGCGCTAGAGGTAGTGGACAAATATACATATCTGGGACACCTCATACAGACAAACACATCTAGAGAAAAGGAAATAGAGCGACGCATCAGTGTAGGTTGGAGCGCCTGCGGCAGACACAGTAGCAATGGCTTCAGGATAAACTGAGAATCTAAATATTCACCTCAACTTTCATGTCTCATATTCTCCTTTGTCATTCATATTCATAATGTCCTGATTGTTAATGATTTGACATTTCCAAGTCATTCATATTCATAAAGTTCTGATTGTTAATGATTTGACATTTCCAAGCTGTTTTAAATTCAAGCACATTTTACCGCTGCTGAAGATAACACACGAACGCGCTTGGAAGATTGAGTAGCACCGAGGTTCAGCTTCGAGGTTCGGCGAGTTCAGTTGCTTTCATTCTCCTCTCGATGTTGCAGGATCCGACGTATTGAGTTGCACGATTAACACTGGACATGTTCATTCGCTTTAAGGTGTGATAGATTTATATGCCCGCTTTAACATTACTTTGTGACATTCAGACATTCTTGCCTATTTCAAAATTCATTTCCGTTCCATTCTGAGGCTGTTCGTTATTGTTCATTACTCTTCTTCTTTGTGTTTGTTTGATGAGAGATTATCATTTTTTCTTCTCTTTTCTTATTTTTTTTTAAATTTATTTTTCTCTATTCTTCTTTTCCTATTTCTATAGGATTTAGCAAAAGGAATGAGAAAGTATAATATAAATGCACCAATGACAAGGGCAATGATGATAACGATGATAATGAAAAGGAAAATAAATATGATTAGAAAAATATAATAACAAAAGTGGTTGCAGGGGTAGATATAATGGCAGCGATAATGACCATATTAATAACAATGACAATGATGATGATAATAGTAATAATAACATTGATATTTATAATTGTGACAGTGAAAAATTGATGAAATTGATGAGAAAAAATCATGATAACTATCAAGGTAATAATAATAAGAATAATTTAAGAAATGGCAATAATAACAAAGATGATAATAATGATAATGTTTGTACTGCTACTACTTCCAATACTGCACTGACTTACATATAAATCACCCTTTTTTCCTCAAGTTCCCCCTTGACGTCCATAAACATAATCTCCTTGGTGTAGGTAAGGTAAGAGGGGTAACTAATGTAATCATTAAAAAAGATTCTGTATCTGAGTCACACACAAAAAAGAAGAAGAAAAAAAAAAAAAAATATGGCATCTGGATAAAATTCCATAAAAATCTGTTTATAATTTTTTGAGTTATCTTGCTCTACAGCGAACGATCAACCTAACCAACGCTACTAAACACATCATTATTGCAACAACTATTAGTTGTATTTCTATCATTGTTATTATCCACGTTCTCATTATCATTATTAACCAGGTAAGTCATGTTTTTGCTAGAGTTATTTGTTCGTTTGTTCCTTAGCAGGATAACTGCACAATCAAACAACAAACAAACAAACTACCAAAGACATAACCTACTTGGCGGAGGTAATAATAATAATAATAATAATAATACAACAATTGATACCACTACTACTACTACTAATTATTATTATTAACAAAATGATAATAATAACAATAATCAAATGATAATGATACAACAGCAATTACTGAAAATAATAATGATTATAGTAATAATAATAATAATAATATTAATAATAACAAGGGTAACAATGGTAATGTCGCTAGTAATGCTAATAATAGTATTATAACAACAATAGCCAAAATTAGCAATGATGATGATAACATAGATAATAAGGAGGATGTTAATAATTATGATGTCAAATATAAAAATGACAATATTGGTAATAGCAATGAATATGATAATAATGATAAAACTAATGATACTAACTAAAATTCTAATGATTATTATAATTCTAGTTATTATATTTATAATTCTAATTATTATATTTATAATTCTAATTATTATATTTATAATTCTAATTATTATATTTATAATTCTAATTATTATATTTATAATTCTAATTATTCTAATTCTAATTCTAATGATTATGATTATTAGTATCATTATTTCAGAGATAACAACAACAATCGATAAAAGTAATAATAATAATGATGATAGTACTAAGGATAATGATAGCGGTAATGATAAAATATATATTAATTATGATAATGATAATCATGAAGATAGCAATAATACGAAAAATGGTAATAATGAAAATAATAATAATAATGATAGCATTATTGATAATGATAATAATAACAAAGATTATTACGACAACAACAGCATCAACAACAATAACAACCATAATAATAATAATGATATCAATAAAGATATCAACGAAAATAATCATATAAACAGAAATAATGATTGCTAACAGTAATAGAGATGCGTTACACAATACATATATATGATATATGTTTTATATTCAATCCATTATATCCAATCCATTTCATAAAGATATGTTCATAAGTTTTTGAATTATTCTGTGCTGGATCCGGATTATCACTAAAATGTATTGTCATCTAAGTTGGGCTAAAACACACCTCTGGTAAAAAGAAAAAAAAAAAAAAATCATAAAATTCTGTTCACAACTTTTTTGAGTTATCCGGCTTAACTGCAGACAAACAAACTAACCAGCTTTACCAAAAACATAACCTCCTTGGTAATGGTAACACAAACAGAAAAAAATCAGTGTTCGAAGCGAAGATAGGATACGCAAAGAAATAATAAAAAAAGAAAAACAAAAGACAGAGATGAATAAAGAAAATAAATATGGCTGGGCATGGAGGCTAAGGTGTTCGAAGTATTAGAAGCGAAGATGGGATACACAGAGAAATAAATAAAGAATAAAAACGAAAGAAAGAGAGAAATTAACAAAATAAATATGGGTTGGCATGGAGGCTAAAGTGTTAGAAGTGAGTGTTAGAAACGGAGATGGGATTCACAAAGAAATAAAGAGAAAACTGAAAGAAAGAAAGAAAGAAAGAAAATAAATATAGCTGGGCATGGAGGTAAGGTGTTAGAAGCGAAGATGGGATACGCAAATAAATAATTAACGAAAAAACGAAAGAAAGAGAAATAAACAAAATAAATACGGGTTGGCACGGAGGATAAGGTGTTAGAAGTCAGTGTTAGAGGCAAGAAATAAATAAAGAAGAAAAACGTAAGAAAGAGAAATAATGAAAATAGATATGGCTTGACATGGAGGCTAAGGTGTTATACGCAAAGAAATAATTAAAGAGAAAAACGAAAGAAAGAGAGAGAGAAAGAAAATAAATATGGCTTGGCATGGAGGCTATGGTGTAATACGCAAAGAAATAATAAAGAAAAACGAAAGAGAGAAATAAGGAAAATAAATATGAGTTGGATTGGAGGCTAAGGTATTAGAAAAAGAAAAAAGATAATCAAAATAGATACGAGTTAGCATGGAGGCTAAGGTGTTAGAGACTGAGGAAGATAA
Organism: Penaeus vannamei; assembly: GCF_042767895.1. Classification (NCBI taxonomy): domain Eukaryota; kingdom Metazoa; phylum Arthropoda; class Malacostraca; order Decapoda; family Penaeidae; genus Penaeus; species Penaeus vannamei. The sequence goes on along the minus strand of NC_091558.1, from coordinate 10,706,787 downwards.
GGTTATAGGGTCGAGGAGTAGCTGCAAGTGGCAAGGAAATCACTTAGGATTCACTTAGGAGATGAGGAGCCTAAGGCAGACATCCGCTTGCTATGTTGAGAGGAGGGATTATGTGCCCGTGTGTTGATGTTGATGTTAATGTGTATTGCTAGAATTAGCCTCGCGTCGAATGCGGTGGAGAGAAGGCTCTCCGATTGTTTTTTTTATTTATTTGTTTATTTATTTATCATTTTATTTTATCATTATTATCATATACATGCATACATACATACACGCACACGCACACACACACACACACACACACACACACACACACACACACACACACACACACACACACACACACACACACACACACACACACACAGACACACATACACACACACACACACACACACACACACACACACACACACATATATATATATATATATATATATATATATATATATATATATATATATATATATATATATATATATATATATATATATATATATATATATATATATATATATATATATATATATATATATATATATGTATATATATATATATATATATATATATATATATATATATATATATATATATATATATATATATATATATATATATATATAAAGAGAGAAAGAGAGAGATGGTATATCTATATACATACACACACACACACACACACACACACACACATACACACACACACACACACACACACTCACACACACACACACACACACACGCACACACACTCACGCACATACACATACACACATAAAGAGATAGATATAGAGGTAAACAGACAGATGAACAGATAGATATACATAAATAGATAGACTCCACACTTCATTAAAAAGAGACATTTTGACAAGCACACCACAAATGATAAGTCCAAGTCACACTCGAACTGATATTACAGATAATCTATCCTTTTCTTTTCCTGAAACCGACTTGAAATCAGAACGAAAACCATAACAAAAAAGGGAGATAGAGAAAGAGAAAAAAAGGGGGAAGAGAGGGGGAGAGAAGAAAAAAAGAAGGAAAAGAAAACAAAACAAACACATGAAGACAAGGGTATCCCCGAAGGAATTGCGGAAGCTTCTAGAAGAAACATATTTTGTCACTAATTGCTTGAGCACAAAGCTACTCCGTCTTTGTCAACGAGGATGAGGAAGGGGGGGGTAGTAGGGGGGAAGGGTGAAGAAGGATAGGAGTAGGGAG
>NC_091558.1:10680569-10683069 GCF_042767895.1 Penaeus vannamei | reverse complement strand
TCGCTGTCTGAAGAGCATTAGTGTCTTACTTCCTCAGACTTACATATTTAAACGTGGCGGGCAATAACCGCAGAGTTCTGTCAGCGCTTGTCGCTCGCCCCGAAGTTTTTAAAGTCTTCGCCCCCTAAAACTAATTATGACCTCCTGTGATGTGCACTTAGGCAAGTCGTTATTAAAAACTTCGAATTCCTCCCCCCCCCTCCCCCTTCCACTCGCTTTAGCAGAACAAGAGGAAGCGCACACACGGGGCCTAAGTGCAAAGTTGTGCAAATGTATGATCAAAACTTGCGTCTTCTTATCACTCTGATGAATATAAATTGCTTAAAAATGAATCGACAGTAACCTAATTGACATTTCATTCAAGTTCCTTGTGGAAAATGGAGGGACTAAAGCTATGAAGCGTGATGCAATTTTTTCATTTGGGTAAAAGCAAACTGTATAACTTTGTAATGGGCTGTAGTACTAAGTTCAAAGTCTAATCATATGTAAATGACCATAGAGCAGGTAATTATAGTATACATGGTGAGATCTCGTATCGTCTTATCTTTCGGCAGATCCCAACTGATGTTTTACCTAATTTCTACTAAACTAATTGGATGGTAGAATAAAATAAAAGGATAAGTCTGTTCTAGGTAAACAAATTAAAGAATACTTATACGATCGGACGCATCCACAACATGAGGAATACTGATGATTCTCCGATACGTGGCAGCATTCTTAAATTGTTCACACCGAGAGTTTTGCTAATGTTTACAGTTGTTGGACAGCATCTTTCACCTCAGTCTTCCTCTCTCGAAAAAAGCATATTTCTCTCCCTCTTTTGTGAAGAGAAGAATAAGAAAAGTTTCCTCCTGTAACTCGAAAAATGTTTTAATTAGTGAGTGTTTCAAAAGTTTTAAGTGATGAGCAGTCACCCGTCTCTGCTCCTGTGGGATCTCCTTTTTGTCATTTCCTGTAGCACCGACTGTTAGTCTTTGGCTGGACACTGTGCTTGTCTTTCGAAGGAAAACCATTTCCTTGGTCTCTGGTAAACATAGGAATACAGAAATCTTCGTGCGTATAGTTATTTCTTTCTAATTTATTTTCTCTCTTAAATTATTATTATTATTATTATTTTATTTGGCTTATGTCAATAAACGATCATGAGTAATCCAATACTATCATGGTAGACGTTAAAGAAATTCATTGGTCTTCGTCTTCTAGGAAACAACTGAGAAATTGTCTTACATGTGACGTCTTTAGAGAAAATGGGAACTCAACTTAGCTAAGTGGAATGTGTACTTTGCTAGATCGTTTCTAGAATGCTAAACTTTTTTTTTCTTTTTTTTTTTCATGTCCATTTTATTTATTTATTTTTTATTTTTTTTTTGGGGGGGAGGGGTATCGTGTTTCATGATCATGATGATAATGATAGCAATAAGGATGGTGATGATGATGATACTGATATTAGTAGTAGTTGTAACAATAATAATAATAATGAAAACAATAATAATGATATTAATAATATTAACAATAATGATACTACTACTACTAATGATAATAATGATGAAGATAAGGATGATGATGATAATGATAATGATGATGATGATGATGATAACAACATTAATGATAATGATAACAATAATAATGGTACTATTAATATTAATGAAAATGAATAATATTGATAATGATAGTAATAATATTAACAACAAAAAAACTAACGATAACAATTATAATGATAACTAATAACAGTAACAATAATAACAATAATATGATAATAATATTTGTGATAAGGATAATAAACATGAGAATAATAATGATAAAACACAAATAATAAGAATTATGTTAATAATAATAATAGAAAATAATAAGGATAAGAATAACAATAATAGTGATCATAAGAATGATAACAATAAGAATTATTATTATGCAAATGATAATGATAATGACACAAACGCTAATTATATACTGTCATTACTTCATTTTATTATCATCATTATTATCGTTACCTACGCCACGGAGGTTATGCTTGTGGTAGCGTTGGTTAGTTGGTTGGTTAGTGTGTTGATTCGCAGGATAACTCAAAAACTTAAGAACAGACTTTTATTGAATTATTACGGGGGGGGGGGGGTCTTAGCCCAACTAAAGTGCCATTAAATTCTGTATCTTGATCCGGATAAAGGAATTTTTAATGTAATTCTTCAAGTGTGAATATTTTCATGGCATCAATGACTCCATTGCCGTGACAGAGGTATGCGCTTTCTAAGTACTTCTAGTTCCTATTATTTCTATTATCATAATTATAATTACTGTTGCCATATTTTAATCATTTCCATAATCTCTGTTTTTATAATCAATATTGTTATCACTAAAATAACAATAAAAACAACCATTATTATTATCATTATTATTACTACCATTATTACCTCCGCCAAAGCTATGTTTTTGGTCGCTTTGGTTAGTTAGTTAGTTGGTTTGTTGGTTAGCAAGATATCAAAAGCTATTTACAGATTTCAATCAA
>NC_091558.1:10642513-10647513 GCF_042767895.1 Penaeus vannamei | reverse complement strand
GGTACATGTATAGATACATTTCCTGGATTTAATCAAATTGGCAGTAGCTACAGATGATGATGTTTCCTCCATCTAAAATCTACCGATGGAATGTTCAATTGCTCTTACTTTCACCCCCCCCCCCCTCTCTCCCTTATCATTTCTTGAGATGGGTATTTCTAAATAATTGTATGTATTATTTTATACACCTGGTGCCATTTGTTCAAGCATTTATACCTGCATATATGCGCGAGGAAATATGCAGTCAAACAGATACCCATATGTACATATGAATAGGAACACTGAACTGTGTGTCCAATATGCGTTCACGCACACACCCGCACACACACACAGACACACACATAAACGCACATACACACACATACACACACACACACATAGCTATATATATATATATATATATATATATATATATATATATATATATATATATATATATATATATATATATATATATATATATATATATATATATATATATATATATATATATATATATATATATGTGTGTGTGTGTGTGTGTGTGTGTGTGTGTGTGTGTGTGTGTGTGTGTGTGTGTGTGTGAGTGTGTGTGTGTGTGTGTGTGTGCGCGTGTGTATGTGTGTATGTGTGTGTGTGTGTGTGTGTGTGTGTATGTGTGTGTGTATGTGTGTGTGTGTGTGTGTGTGTGTGTGTGTGTGTGTGTGTGTATGTGTGTGTGTGTGTGTGTGTGTGTGTGTGTGTGTGTGTGTGTGCATCTTTCATTAAATATACCTCAGGATTTCTGATTTCGGATTTGAATTGTTCTATCAACATCTACCGAGTGCCCACGGGGAGTGTGTGTAAAACTTCGCTATCCTTTTCCATGTAAAAGGAGATAGGTAACGTCTATGAAACCTAGACACCTCCTAGTTGCACACTCCGTTTAGAGGGTCGTGTACCTTAAAGGTCGAACGTCCGTCTTGCCTACATCGGAGAGGTTATTTATTCATCGTATCAATACAGTGGTGCATTATTCCATCTTTCATATATACATATGTGTGTGTGTGTGCGCGCGCGCGTGTGCGTGTGTGTGTGTGCATATATATATATATATATATATATATATATATATATATATATATATATATATATATATATATATGTGTGTGTGTGTGTGTGTGTGTGTGTGTGTGTGTGTGTGTGTGTGTGTGTGTGTGTATACATATATCTATATCTGCCTATGTCTATATCTATCTATCTATCTATATGTATATGTATATATATGTGTATGTATATACAGTGCAATGCAGAAATCTTGGCGCGAGATGGTCCAGGACAAGATTTTAGACGTTTTTTTTATATACCCTTCTAATGTTATGCCAAATAATCTTGGCACGCCTTCAGCTGATAAATAAGTCATCTGACTCCACGTTAGCGGTTTCAGATGTCACTTAGTTGCCTCCAGGCAGTGACAGTGAGCAGAATTACTACGTGCTTTTTCGTGAATAGTTCCATTACTGTTTTTGGCCAGTGTGCTGTGATGGGTGGAGGTAAACAGCTGAAAAGTGATCAGACAGCTGTTATTACAGCACTATATATATATATATATATATATATATATATATATATATATATATATATATATATATATATATATATATATACATATATACGCTCACATATATATTGGTGAGCATTCACTCATACATTGCGTCAGAAAACGAGGCCCCAGCAAAACGCTCATCGAGTCCTCACGATCCAAAAGAGTATGCTAATCCCCTCGCAGGCTTTGTAATCATGGCCCTTTAGGAGGTGCCAGTCTTTTCATTTCGCTTAAGTGGACGAACGGAATAAGGGGCCATAGGTAGCTCCAGGCCCCCTACCCCTCACCCCCACACATATACCTCTACCCTCTACCCGCTACCCTCCCCAACCTCACCACTTTCTCCTATTTCTATCCCCGTCCCCCCTCCCTCTCTTTTAACCTATTCACCCCTACCTCTACCCCTGACCTACCCTTCTCTACGCGCTCCCCGCAACCTCACCCCTTTCCCCTATTTCTATCCCCCTCCCCTCCCTCACTCCCTTTTCACCTACTCTTCCCCACCCTCTACCCCTGACCTAGCCCTCTCTACCCGTACCCCCCTCCCCACCCCCAACCCCTCCTAACACGTACGTATAATAACAAGCCACGTGTCTCATTAACAAATACAGTTTACTTAGAATGCTGCAGGTTAGCCTATTGATCCGGCAAGTCAAAGGGCAATCATACTGATCAATTACCTTGATGTGTACAACTACGGCGAAAGTTGATGTATATTGCGTTACCGAGGTAGCGTACGAAATGGGGATAGATTTTCTTTCTAAATTGTTTTATGTTTTTAGATTACCTTTTGTGGTTTTGTGCTTCATCCAATTTTTATCTCTTCCTCATTCGACTTTGTTTCACTATCTTTTTCATTTTTATTTGTCATTATTTTATCTATTTACTATTTTTTTGTTTTTCATTCTATTTTTTATTTATTTATCTTTTTTTGTAATGTGAAAGTAGAGGTATATATATTTACAAGCTATTGGATGTACAATTCAGAATATTATAATTTCTCCACAATTCAATCCACTGAATCATATCAGAATGAAATACCACAAACGGAATGTATCACATTTTCCTCTTTTTTTCTTAACCTTTCTTACTACGTATACAGAAGGTAAGCCGAAAACAAATGACTTACATTATTGAAGGATAAAATGGTACAATTCACCAAGCAAATCACAGCAGAACAGAAAATGAAAAGAAAATAAAGCAAAGTAGCTGTAAGAAAAGGCAATGTAATATCCTTTACCCCCTGCACCCCTTCCTCCCCTAAAAATAGATAGATAAAGAAATAAAGAGAGAAAGAGAGAGAGGGAGAGAGAGAAGGCGAGAAGGAGAGAGAAAGAGAGAGAGAGAGGGGGGGAGAAAGCGAGAAGGAGAAAGAAAAAAAAGAGAGAGAGAGAGAGAGTGAGTGAGGGAGAAGGCGAGAAGGAGAGAGAGAGAGAGAGAGAGAGAGAGAGAGAGAGAGAGAGAGAGAGAGAGAGAGAGAGAGAGAGAGAGAGAGAGAGAGAGAGAGAGAGAGAGAGGGAGGGAGGGAAAGAGAGAGAGAAAGAGAGTGTGTGAGAGAGAGAGAGAGTGAGGGAGAAGGCGAGAAGGAGAAAGAGAGAGACAGACAGACAGACAGAAAGACAGAAATGAGCAAAATGACTAAATGAACGAATGGGCAACACACATCCCCATCCCGCCCGACCCTCATTCCCAGTCGACCAGGAGCATTCCGGGATTGGGAATGAGGAGAGGATGCGGTAGACTTTCAGCTCCGTCGCATGATGAAAACTCGTCGGGTCGGGTATATATATATCTGATAGCTTTCGGGTCTTGCCGGAGAGATATTGCATATTCATTTGCAAGCGGGGACCGAAGACTGGTGGGGCTATTAAGAGCCTGTGGGAGAGAGAACCCCCTGGAGTTTTCACATATTGCAACCGGGGGTGTAAGTGTTACTACGTAGGGTGAAGGTATCGGGGTTGTTAGGTGTTCGTGTGTGTTGTGATGCCGTTGTTTGTTGTTCTTCTTTGATGGCTGACTGTTGTTTGTTGTTTTATTTTCGTCTGATGAGCAGGAAGAATAGTAAAGGATAGGGCTCTGTCAATGATTGTGATAGCGTTATTATTATTACTTTTTTTTTGTAATTCGAATTTGAATGTTGTATGATAAAATTTGTATGTGTGTTTGCCTATACGCGTGTGCAAGTGCAAGTGTTTTGTGTGTGTACGAGTGTGTGTGTGTGCGAGAAAGTGTAACTGTTTTGTGCTTGTGCATGTGCTTTTGAGTTTGTATGTGTGGCTGTAAGTGCATTATGTGTGTACCTATGTATGTGTACATATGTCAGTGAAAGTATGTGCAAGTAAGAGCCTGCGTAAGAAAATATCTAGTGAGATGTAGAAACATTTGGATCAATCTAGATTCTTTTCTTTATGGCCGAATAACCCGCTTTAAAAAAAAAGAAAAAATAGTCATTATGTTTATTCTTAAATTCTTCGGCAATGAATACTCAATGGCGTCAAATATTTAATGGAAAAAAGAAAAGCTCATTTTAACCCCCCCCACACACACACAAAAAAAAAAATAGATACAATTACGATAATATAATCAGTAATAGAGAGAATTGATTGTAATAAGGATAACATTATCCTTGATATCTTAATGATAAGTCCAATTTTATCAAAAATATAAACGACGAACAAATTAGATTAATTAAAACGGGGGGAGGAGGGGGGGGGGAGGAAGAGAGGAGGGTTGGGTACTAAAACATAATTCAGTTGCCTCTCTATTGCTCAGAACGCAATTCATTATCCGTCAAATATGTGAGTGCTTAATCCCTTTATTTGTGCAGCTTTATAGATCTCTAATCTTTTAATGAAGAGAGATGGATGACACTTGATGTTTGTGTGTGTGTGTGTGTGTGGATGTGTGTGTGAATATATATATATATATATATATATATATATATATATATATATATATATATATATATATATATATATATATATATATATATATATATATAGCATACTATATGTGTATATGTGTGTGTCTTTATCTGTCTCTTCTCCCTTCCTTTCTCCTCTTCTCTTCTCTTCGCTATCTCTCTCTCTCTCTCTCTCTCTCTCTCTCTCTCTCTCTCTCTCTCTCTCTCTCGCTCTCTCTCTCTCTCTCTCTCTCTCTCTCTCTCTCTCTCTCTCTGTCTGTCTGCCAACCTCTCTTAATCCCGCTTATACATATATACTAGCACAAACACACATATATTACACACACTCTCCTCCACAGCTAACACTATATGACACATAATAATCCCATCATTAAATAATCTGCACTACCAAAAACACTATTATTTGGCAGTGAATGAATGAATAAAATTAATAAGTACACCAGATAGCATTTACAATTACATTAGCCGAATGTAATTGCCAGAGCATTACGTCGCCATGAGGGTAAGTGCGGA
>NC_091558.1:10635013-10637513 GCF_042767895.1 Penaeus vannamei | reverse complement strand
TATATATATATATATATATATATATATATATATATATACGTCATGCTCAATAGGCAATTTAGAGGCGCCACCCGGAAAAGGTGACGCATGTACCTATGCCCGCTATATTTAAAGGCAATAAGAGATCTCAAACCGTGCCCAATCGCCTCTACTCTATCATAGCCTTCCATAGCACCCTCGATCATCTCCCTAACCCATTCTGTTTCTAGGCGTGGTTAAGGGGTCTATAAGGGGTATACGAGTACTCAAACCATATTCATTCTCATTTACTCTGTAATAGCTTTCCATAGCACCCTGGATTACCTCTGTAACCCTTGCTGTTGTTTAAGGGTGTCTTAAAGGGGTCTACAAGGGGTAGGAAAATTTTCATTATGTACCCAGTCTAATTTAGTAATTTACTCTGTGATAAGTTTCCATAGCACCCTAAATAAAACTGCAAAAATGTACAGTTGTTTCAGTATTTACGCAGTATATTAGGGGATTTTCGTGTCCTGAACCAGTATTGCCTAAGCCACGCAGGACATCGAGACTTCTAACGCTCCCAAGAACTCCCCCCAACTGCTTGTGGTTGCTGAGAAAAAATGAACTTAAGTAGGTCTCTGGTTATGGTTTATGGTTTTACGTTTTCGGTTCAGTTGGATGGGGATTGATTGTGTTGTTCTATATATATATAAAGAGTGTAATGATATAACAGTTTACATATATATATATATATATATATATATATATATATATATATATATATATATATATATATATATATATATAATACATATATGTATATATTCACCAATCTATCTATCTATATAACCATATGTGCATGTATGTGAAACCCAAGCTTGTAGAAAGTATAATACACAAATAATCAATACACAGAAGTAAATTAATCTAGCAAGTAATATTATATGGACAATACATACCTAAACAATATTGGTGAAATTTTATTAAAACGAATGTTGATATTTTGAATATTATGCAAGCATCCCTAGGAACACAACTTCAAATAACAGTTTTCCAAATTCTTGTGTATTTTGGAAGAAATTGTATTTAGGAATGCCATATCCTGCAGCGCGGTTTTCACCAGGGCATCCGGCACCCTCGCCACGGCCTCGGTGCCAGGGTCCGACGGAAAGGCTGACGGGGCGACCAGCGGCGGAAGTAGTTTCAAAAAGAGGGGGGGGGGGTCCAATGCAGTTTCAACGTAGGGCCCACGTCCATTTTCCTTACGAAAATACCCATGTGAAAACTAAAGTAAATAAATCAGTGGCACGCTCTTTTCTTCTATGTGTTTTATTTATCAGAAAAACTCAGCACTAAGTTTTTTAAGTTTCTCATTTCCATCCAAAAAATTCCGCCTTTTGATAGTGAGGGCTCTCAATTTGTTTCTTATTTTTCTGCCCATAAATTAAGAAAAAATTGAAAAACATTTGGTACTAAACAGTGGTTTCAAATCAAATTTAAAAACTTGCGCCTCAAAGTAAGGAAATGTACATATAAAAGAGGGGAGGGGGGGCGGACCTCCCATGGCGCCGGCAATGGGAGAGGCTGTACGTGTAGCTCATGCTCTTGCGCTTCGAACACGACGCCACATCCTTCCTGGAGACGCCGAAGGTTGTTTGAAATCCCAGGAGCTTCATCGTTGCATAAGTTGATATATATTCTTTGGGTTATATTCTGACAAGGAAATCGAGGTAGGTCTTAGCACCTCCTCTCCATTAGATACACCATCACAGAACGAATCTGTGATGCTTTCCTGACGACATTCTCGGTTCTTTTTCTTCTGCTTCTTCTTTTCTGTTCCCTTTTTCCTTTAATTTATTCATTTTCGCAGGAAACACAAGATATTTCTACTTTCTTCCTGTGGTTGAAGTATTTTACCGTCGAGGTCCTGGTTGATGGGGAATGTCGTGGTCACCCCCATGAGGTGAGCGTTACTTAGCGCAAATTTCACATGCCATTTGTTAAACTGAAGTGTATTGTTTATGTATGTTGCTGCCACTGCCTTATCCTGGTTATTGCAGGTAATCGACAGTGTGATATCAGACACCAGATGAAACCACTCATTTGTAAACATTGGTCCTAGGAAACTTCTTTGTGGTACACCTTCCCTTATTAGGCGTTGTGCTGATTTAGTTCCATTCAAGAAAACACTTAGGTGCCTGTTAGTAAGATAGAGAGTAAACAGAGTGACAAATGCACCATCCAACTCGGTCTAGTTTTTTTCTTTTTTCAGTCGAGGCGCCCTGTCGCACTTAATTGATAGATCCTTTGACATGAAGAGCTACCACAGCAGCGCACTGGCCATGGTCAAGTGCGCAACTCCAGCCAGTCGATCTCAGAAGTTGGAGATCAACAGCTAAGTGGGTTTTCTGGAATACATACCTACGCGAAGACATCAGTATTTTTTAAGTTGTAAGTGACATGCACCAATTAGTTTTCAAGGACCTTGTTGATATCGGAGAGCAGTGCAACAGGGCGACAATGCTTGGATTCTGATTAA
>NC_091558.1:10607513-10612513 GCF_042767895.1 Penaeus vannamei | reverse complement strand
GTTTTATTCTACTCATATCTCACAGATTTTTAGTCTTTGTGTCTTTGAATTCGAGTTTTATTCTACTCATATCACACAGAAGTTAGTCTTTATGTCTTTGAATTTGAGTTTTATTCTACTCATATCTCACAGATTTTTAGTCTTTGTGTCTTTGAATTTGAGTTTTATTCTACTCATATCACGCAGATGTTAGTCTTTATGTCTTTGAATTTGATTTTTATTCTACTCATATCTCACAGATTTTTAGTCTTTGTGTCTTTGAATTCGAGTTTTATTCTACTCATATCACGCAGATGTTAGTCTTTATGTCTTTGAATTTGAGTTTTATTCTACTCATATCACACAGAAGTTAGTCTTTATGTCTTTGAATTTGATTTTTATTCTACTCATATCTCACAGATTTTTAGTCTTTGTGTCTTTGAATTTGAGTTTTATTCTACTCATATCACGCAGATGTTAGTCTTTATGTCTTTGAATTTGAGTTTTATTCTACTCATATCTCACAGATTTTTAGTCTTTGTGTCTTTGAATTCGAGTTTTATTCTACTCATATCTCACAGATTTTTAGTCTTTGTGTCTTTGAATTTGAGTTTTATTCTACTCATATCACGCAGATGTTAGTCTTTATGTCTTTGAATTTGAGTTTTATTCTACTCATATCTCACAGATTTTTAGTCTTTGTGTCTTTGAATTTGAGTTTTATTCTACTCATATCACGCAGATGTTAGTCTTTATGTCTTTGAATTTGAGTTTTATTCTACTCATATCTCACAGATTTTTAGTCTTTGTGTCTTTGAATTTGAGTTTTATTCTACTCATATCACACAGATGTTAGTCTTTGTGTCTTTGAATTTGATTTTTATTCTACTCATATCTCACAGATTTTTAGTCTTTGTGTCTTTGAATTTGAGTTTTATTCTACTCATATCACACAGATGTTAGTCTTTGTGTCTTTGAATTCGAGTTTTATTCTACTCATATCACGCAGATGTTAGTCTTTATGTCTTTGAATTTGAGTTTTATTCTACTCATATCACACAGAAGTTAGTCTTTATGTCTTTGAATTTGATTTTTATTCTACTCATATCTCACAGATTTTTAGTCTTTGTGTCTTTGAATTCGAGTTTTATTCTACTCATATCACGCAGATGTTAGTCTTTATGTCTTTGAATTTGAGTTTTATTCTACTCATATCACACAGAAGTTAGTCTTTATGTCTTTGAATTTGATTTTTATTCTACTCATATCTCACAGATTTTTAGTCTTTGTGTCTTTGAATTCGAGTTTTATTCTACTCATATCACGCAGATGTTAGTCTTTATGTCTTTGAATTTGAGTTTTATTCTACTCATATCACACAGAAGTTAGTCTTTATGTCTTTGAATTTGAGTTTTATTCTACTCATATCTCACAGATTTTTAGTCTTTGTGTCTTTGAATTCGAGTTTTATTCTACTCATATCACACAGAAGTTAGTCTTTATGTCTTTGAATTTGAGTTTTATTCTACTCATATCTCACAGATTTTTAGTCTTTGTGTCTTTGAATTTGAGTTTTATTCTACTCATATCACGCAGATGTTAGTCTTTATGTCTTTGAATTTGAGTTTTATTCTACTCATATCGCACAGATGTTAGTCTTTGTGTCTTTGAATTCGAGTTTTATTCTACTCATATCACACAGATGTCAGTCTTTGTGTCTTTGAATTTGAGTTTTATTCTACTCATATCTCACAGATGTTAGTCTTTGTGTCTCTGAATTTGAGTTTTATTCTACTCATATCACACAGATGTTAGTCTTTGTGTCTTTGAATTTGAGTTTTATTCTACTCATATCACACAGATGTTAGTCTTTGTGTCTTTTAATTTGAGTTTTATTCTACTCGTATCACGCAGATTTTAGTCTTTATGTCTTTGAATTTGAGTTTTATTCTACTCATATCACACAGATGTTAGTCTTTGTCTTTGAATTTGAGTTTTATTCTACTCATATCACGCAGATGTTAGTCATTATGTCTTTGAATTCGAGTTTTATTCTACTCATATCACACAGATTTTAGTCTTTGTGTCTTTGAATTTGAGTTTTATTCTACTCATATCACGCGGATGTTAGTCATTATGTCTTTGAATTTGTTTTATTCTACTCATATCACGCGGATGTTAGTCTATGTGTCTTGGTGAGTGTGAGGTCAAATAGATGCAGTAGCTCTGTCGTTGGGTTTTGAAAGGTGATGAAACGATGAATGGTGAATAGTTCAATGACTTGTAAATAAATAGTATAGATGACTTTAGGATGAATAGCTTGGAAGGCTTGTAAATAGAGAGCTTGGTTGACTTCACGGTGGAATATGTGTGGATTAGAAAAAGTGGATTTGGACTGCTAATGAATTCTCTCATGAATGTATATTTTACAAAGACATATGTAACGAATGAATAAGTGGATATAAGCCTAGTGGATATAATGGATATAAGCCTAACGGACTAGTGAAGCAACAGGAAAAAGATAGTTTAGCAAATCAGAAAATGTTATGATAAGAATGGGAAAACAAAACACATAATAATGTAGTCGATAGGAAACAGAAACACACATATCCACACACACAAACACAGACACACACACACACACACACACACACACACACACACACACACACACACACACACACACGCACGCACACACTCAACACACACACACACATACACACACACAAACAAACAAACACTCACACACATATAGACACACATATACACAATTTCGAAACGATGACGCAAGTGAGACCCCTTTTGGCAACGGAAGTAAACAAAGCTCTTGTTATCTTGCTTTCTGAATATTGAATTGATAATGACGAATTCCCCGTCACTTTGATTGATTACATGGCTGCGCAAAAAAAAAAAAAAAAAAAAAAAAAAAAAAAGGATGGATTTCCTGAATTCAACATTTGCATATAGGAAAATGATCATGTGGTTTCCCGGATGTGTGGCGCGGTGGTTGAAATGTTTGCTCGGGGGATGTTGATGATGATGAGGTGTGGGTTTGTATGTTTGTGTTTGTTTTGTGTGTGTGTGTGTGTGTGTGTGTGTGTGTGTGTGTGTGTGTGTGTGTGTGTTTGTGTGTGTGTGTGTGTGTGTGTGTGTGTGTGTGTGCGTGCGTGCATGTATATATGCTTAGTTTTGTTTTTGTTTAAGTGTGTGAATGTGTGCGTGTATGTATGTTTAGTTTTGTGTTTGTTTAAGTGTGTGTGTGTGTGTGCGTATGTATGTATGTTTAGTTTTGTGTTTAAGTGTGTGTACGTGTGCGTTTTTTGTCTGTTCAAGTGTTTGTGTGTTCGTGGTTGATGTGTGTTGGTGTGTGCATATGTATCCGTTTGGGTCAGTGTAGTGATGTAGCTGTGTACAAAAAGGCTCAAACTATTTCATAATTTCTCTACGAATCTGGAAGGAAATAACCCAAAACTCATATTACAAAGACTAAAAAGCAATAGTGATACATCAACATATTACAGGATGTCTATAAGAACCACCTAGAGCGAAATACAAAATTTAATAGAAATGAAATATCATAACCTTTGTTTGAAATATATCATATGAAAAGGAATAATAACTTTCAAAGACCAACAACGTGCATAATCCATCCATTACCGAAAAAAAAATGGAAATCCATGTTCAGAAAATCGCAAATGCATGTAAGAACTTAGAATTATTTTTAAATTATTTGAATACTCGCTCACATTGCGGAATCTTACCTAAGTCGACAAAATAAATATGGTAAGTTTTATTCCATTATAGGTGCATAGTTACATACTTCTTTCCTATACAGCATCTTGCAGTCTTCCATTGTGCATACAAGAGTATTACTATAATAAGTATATTGTTAGCTTTAACCTATGCACATGTTTAAAATATTTACTGAAGAAAAGATTTAGCTCGGTAGAAAAGAAAATAATTATGAGGAACTGGGGATGGAGCAGGAAAGGAAGGGGAGGGTAGGAGGAGGAGGAGGAGAAGGAAGGAGAGGGAGAAAGGGGGGAGGAGAGGGAAGGAGAGGGAGAAAGAGAGAAAGAGGGAGGAGAAGAGGATCTAAATTTAAAACCCAGTGTCAAAATACTATAATCCATTTTTTACAATTATTCTAGAGACATAAAAAAGTAATTTTACACCATATACAAATATAAGATACACATCGAATTAATAGCAGTACATTTAAGCTACACTTCTTATATTCTGGAACCTGATTGAATTAAATAATTTAAGAAATATTATCTTAATGGAGTTTTGACTATTCAAGTCATACATGTCTGTGAATTAGTATACATCATAACTGCATTTGCTTTGTACTTTTAACCATTTTTGTTTAGATGGAAGAGGAGGTGGAGGAGGAGGAGGAAATGATGGCGGAGGAGAAGGACGAGAGGGAAGAGGAGGAGGAGGAGGAAAAGGTGGTGAAGGAGGACGAGAAGGAGGAGAAGGAGAAGGAGGAGGAGGAGGAAAAGGTGGTGAAAGACGAGGAGAAGGACGAGAATGAAGAGGAGGAGGAAAAGGACGAGAAGGAAGAAGAGGAAGAGGAGGAGGAGAAGGAGAAGGAAGAGGAGGAGGAGGAGGAAAATGTGGTGCAGGAGGAGGAAAAGGACGAGAAGGAAGAGGAGGAGGAGAAGGACGAGAAGGAAGAGGAGGAGAAGGACGAGAAGGAAGAGGAGGAGGAGAAGGACGAGAAGGAAGAGGAGGAGAAGAAGGACGAGAAGGAACAGGAGGAGAAGAAGGAAGAGGAGGAGGATAAAGAGGATAACATCCAACCCCGCCTCTAGATGTAAGGAGGTTTTCAATGCTAATTAGCCGCGATTTTACATTTTTGCAATCTTCTGCAACGAATGCATAAGCGTACCTGTGTGGAATTCATGACCGGATTGCAACAGGAACAACGAAGGGAAGGACAAGAAAACACACGAATAGGTATATTCGTGTGTTTTCTTGTCCTTCCCTTCGTTATTCCTGTTGCTTAAACGCGT
>NC_091558.1:10575013-10595013 GCF_042767895.1 Penaeus vannamei | reverse complement strand
GTCCAAGTTAATGCTGGTAATAGAATTAACATGTAAATCGTTATAGATCCTATCTGGATAATCTATTGTAGTAATAAGATATGGTAAATATGACAGTAAATCTTACTGATATCACAACGGTAATATTACACATTTATTATATTTAGATGTGATGTGACATGCCTGTTTATTGTCATTGCATCAGTATAAAAGGCGGGCGAAGCTATTTGATTTTTAAATTATAGAATACAGCAATAAAAACGTAGGAGACGCCTCAATTAACGGCCTCGAAGCCTCTCTATTATTTCCAAAGCGGAATACTCTTTATCAGAGAAAATTGTCTTCAAATTTGAATCAGTTTGTATTGCAGTTTTAAAGACAGTCTTACGCGCGTGCGAGACACTTCCACACATGTCCTTAGACTTCGACCGAATCATAAACAAATTTGAAGATAATTCTGGAAAAAAAAGTGATAGAAACACTTGAAAGAACCATTTGATTGATTGTCAAACGTTACTTTAGTCGTTTCTTATGTTTTACAGCTATTTTCTATTCACAAACAAGGACTGTCTTTCATATTGTAATTTCGCATAAGGACCGTCATAAATTTGTTTTAATGCTGATTTTCATCAGTTGAAGATTGTTCCGATTTGGAAATAATAAGAAAAGCTTCGATGCCATTTTGGTGAATTATCGAACGTTAGTTATGCCGCCTCCTACGTTTTATTGCTGTAATTTATTAGAAAGAACAGCCTTTTCAACTAATGCAGTGACAGTAAACGCAGGTATGCCACATCACATTCAAATAATCTAAATGTGCAAAATTACTGTTGTGATATCAGTAAGATTTAATGCTTTATTTACCATATCATTCAAGATGGGGTTTATGACGATTTACATGTTAATTCTATTATCAACATTAACTTTGGCAAATCAGAGACAAAATCGCAAAAAAACAGTCTTAGACCACTCGCGAATACCGCCTTCGATCCTTTTTGCCCTAAGATGTATGGTATCAGATTCCAAGAGAACCTACTGCACTGCCGGTTGATACCATTATAGGTCAATGATCTAGGAAATCCTTGCAATTATTAAGTCTTCAGCTATTGAAGTCTGTATTAGAATGTGCAGTAAAACGTCCATGCAGTTTAAATATGCTTTGGATATTGGTTCATCTCTAATGTACAGTAACACATATCATCTACATGTACCACAAAAGACAGCCACTTTCCATAAATGTGTCTGTGAATTCAATGCAGTTAAGGAAGCCAAGGCCATAGGCAAGAATGGAGTCGAGACACGGTTGGTTTGGTTTCTCTCTCGTCTCTTTATCTCTCTCTAAAATCTCTTTTCTCTCTTTCTCTAACTCTCTCTCACTGTCTCATTCACTCACACTTTCTTTCTCTTTCTGTCTCTATCTATCTCTCTCTCTCTCTCTCCTCCTTTCCTTCCTTTCTTTCTTCTCTCTCCCTCTTTTTCCTTCATCCTCACTTCTTCTGCCTCCCTCTCCTCCGCCCTCTCCCTCCCTCTCCTCTCCCTTCCCCCCTCCCTCCCCCCTCTCCCCTCCCTCCCTCCCTCTCCTTCCCTCTCTCCCTCCCTCCCTCCCTCTCCCTCTTTAGCTCGCCCTCCTTCCCCTCCCTTCATCTTTGACTCAGATCTTCCGGCGTCTCATCGAACCGGAACCGGGCTCATAGTAGAGATAAAGATGGCCCCTGAGCGAAGGCCATGGCCATAAACTCGGAGGCATATAGAGCGCTTCGTCTCGCTCCCCTGATGGCTCTATAGTGATTAGCGTCACCGTCCCACTTCCCTGTCTGGGCAAGAGGGACTGTAATGTGCATTGGACGAAGCCGGGTTTTACATAACGCTAGAAATGCAGTGGGTGAAAGGGAGTTGGTGTTTACGTTTGGTGAGTGAGTGAGTGAGTGTGTGTGTGTGTGTGTGTGTGTGTGTGTGTGTGTGTGTGTGTGTGTGTGTGTGTGTGTGTGTGTGTGTGTGTGTGTGTGTGTGTGAGAGAGAGAGAGAGAGAGAGAGAGAGAGAGAGGCGGGGTGGCAGAGGGGGCTTCTGTGTCGCCAAGTATATTTCCTATCAAGGTTTGTATTCTTATCACTATTATTTATAAATCCTTATAATCACTATTACTTTACTTATTAATACTTCTGATCATTATTATTACCTTTATTACTACTAATATCGTTGATAGGATTGATATCATTTTAATGTGATTCTCATTATTGCTATCATTGTACATTTCTTTTTTTATCTTATTAATTATTGTATTCCTCTCATAGTAATTATTCTTATCATTAGTATTATCATTATCATCATCATTGTTACTACCATAATTTTGTTCATTATAAATATGATTATCATTGTTATTATTTTCTTTACTATTATTATTATTATTATTATTATTATTATTATTATTATTATTATTATTATTATTATTATTATTATCATTATTATCATTATTATCATTTTATTATCATTATTATAATCATCATAATGTACAGGTCGGTGAAAAATATATAGATTTTGGACTTTGTGAAAAGCAGTAGTAATATCAACGCCTTTCCGATCCCGCCGACTTGTTACGCCAAAAAGGACGTCACTAAAGACTTCGTCAATCATACGTCATCAACTGCCCCACTGCCCGTTCCCTGCAGCTCCCCCCCCCCCTCCCCGCCTTAATTGCAGAAACAATTAAGATCTTACCGGACAGTCAAGAAAAATCTTACCAAGGTACCCTTCAAGTTTTTTTCTTGGCCAAGTTTTTACTAAAGTGAACTTACTACCGATGTTATTGAATTGAAAAGGAGCTTAGAATTTATTCAACGGGAAATTGGCGTTGCAAGAGGCCGTACGGGTTTAGCGGGATTCGCGAGAGAGTGACCGACGCGAAATCGCCGGCCTCCAAACTTCTACCAGGATCTGCACGCCCGCGCTAACGATGGGGACGTCGCCATCTAGAGGAACAATCGGGGCACAGACGGAATGAGGAGACGCCTTAGGAGAAAGGGGAACACTCCACCGTCTAAGCGCAGGGTTTCCTGAAGGAGCAGCTGAGCTTGGAGGACGTGCCCCTTGTTCACGCCCACCGCGGAGGACAGCACCGTGACCGCCGCCCTCGGACGATCCTGGTGCGGTTCTACCATCTGGCGGTCAGGGATGCTGCGATGCGTCACGCCCGGAAGCTGCGGGATCCGTCTTCCTTAACGAGGCCCTGTGACCCGGGGCCTTATGCATAAAGCAAGGCACAACCTGAAGGTTGAATCCGAAGGAAAAAAGGTCTATTCAGTCCGATCGAAACCTCATCTTTGGTCGTCAACCAAGCAATGAAGAGACTGGAAGTCCATTGCCCTTTCTACCTCTCCAATCCTCCTCGCCAGTGACGCCTGGCCCCCAAACCATCACCAGTACTGCCAACACTATCAACGCTTCCATCACTACCAGTGCTACCAACGCAGACTATCAGCAATTCCCTTTTCTCCTCTACCAAATATACCACCATGAGCCAAGCCACGGCTGCAGCCAACTATCAACTACGACAACATAATCCCGAGAATACTCCACCGATCCCCCAAAGCAAAACGATAAGATATGTGCCGGGAGATAATCAGTTCGCGCTACGAAACTCATGCAATGCAGTGTATAAGGGCACAATCCGTACGAACCTAATGAAGGGTGAAATGATAAAATCAACAATTTGTATGTCCATGAGACCAGAGTAGAACAATACTCCAGTTCTCATAATTTAATATTGAAAAGTTAAGAAATCTCAAACATTCCGGAAATAAGATTTATACTGAGAACTATTAACTACATCCAAACACGCGCCTAGCTATTGCCAATGATGCAATAACTGCACTCCATATCTTTCACAAAAGCAAAAAAAAAATAATAATAATAAAAAAAAACTCAAAAATTACCATTCAGTTTTTTAATTTTTATACCATCTACAACATATCACTGGGCACTGGTTCTGGGAGGTACATACAATTACAACGAAGCCAGGAACTCTGGGTGATCCTGGCGGACATGAGTCAACATCTTGTGGTCGCGCTGCCCGCCGAAGTCCATCCCGCAGACAGGGCACTGACGTCGACGACCTTTGACAGGACACCGATGTTCCTCCGGCTGGGGAACGCCTTCGTTGCACACATCACAAAACCAGCCGCTGGTCGTCCGACGAAGGATTCTTTGCTTCCGTAGACACACCTTCAGCAGGATGTGAATAAGCCTTTCGGACGAGCGCTTGAAGGGGCGGTTGCAGGTGGGACACGAGAACTGGGAGGCGTCGTGGATGGTTCGATGTGCGTTGAGGGTGGTCCGTCGCATGAAGCCTTTGCCGCACACGTCGCACGTGAAGGGCCGAGCACCCGTGTGGGTATTGACGTGCATCTTTAACTTGTAGCGACTCTCGAAGCGCTTGTCGCAGAGATGACAGTGGGCGTTCTTCCTTCTGCGGCCGGAGGACGCAGGAGGGGTTGGAGAGGAGGTTACCTGCGGCGACAGGAAGGTGACAGTGACGGGGCCGAGAGCGCTCTTGAATTCTTGGCTTACTGAAGGAGGCGCTGGAGCAGGCGAGGGTGAAATCGCCTCCTTTTCGTGGGGCGCAGACACCGAGGCCAACCATGAAGCTGCGTCCAGATCCGATTCCGATGGCCTCCCAACAAAGGGAGTGGAGTAACTTGCATAGGAAGGCTGACACCATGAGAGATCACTCGGAGGTCGAACGCACTGTCTCTTCGGGGGCGGCAAGGGCGCTCCTAGTAAGTGGTCCATGATGTCCCTCGAGGACACCCCCACAACGTCTCCAAACGTCCAAGCATATCCAGCCGCGTCAGACCCATATTGAGAGGCAGCCACGTCAGACGGATAAGAAAAAATGTACTCAAAGTTATCCATCTTGAACGAGAGGAACACTGGTGAGGGAAACGAGCGGGAAGAGGCTTTTGAATGGTTCCTGACCTGAGGACGATCTCTATGGGTCAAGGTCACAGCCCGCCCGAGTTCCTGCCTCACTCAGTCAGATTCAAGGCCCTGATTTGTGATTTACACCAGTCAAAATTGATAATTATCGTTATTACTATCACCAGTATTGTTAATACGATCATTTCATTACCAATATCATTATTACTGTTATGTTCCAAGGTAGTGTCAAAACAGGCTACGAATACCATAGATTACAAAATGTAAATTGTAATGATGGAAGAGGCATTAAAAGGATGATGAATTATGATTAATACTGTCCAGGCCGTTAATGCACATTTTTACACACGACCATGTCATAAAAATAGGAAATAGCTTCTCTCACACTGAGGAACAAGACAAATATTGGTTATTAATGAATAGAATTATGAATTATTAACATTATATATCTATCTGTCGATAATTATATAATGATAGATATCGATAAATGGATAAAGATATATCGATATCAATAGATAGATAATAATAGATATCGATAGATAGATAATAATAGATATCGATAGATAGATCATAATAGATATCGATAGATAGATCATAATAGATATTGATAGATAGATAATAATAGATATCAATAGATAATAATGAATATCAATAAATAACAATAGATATCGATAGATAATAATAGATATCAATAGATAATAATAGATATCGATAGATAGATAATAAAAGATATCGATAGATAGATAATAATAGATATCAATAGATAGATAATAATAGATATCGATAGATAGATAATAATAGATATCGATAGATAGATAATAATAGATATCGATAGATAGATAATAATAGATATCGATCGATAGATAATAATAGATATCGATAGATAGACAATAATAGATATCGATAGATAGATAATAATAGATATCGATAGATAGATAATAGTAGATATCGATAGATATATAATAGATATCGATAGATAGATAATAATAGATATCGATAGATAGATAATAATAGATATCGATAGATAGATAATAATAGATATCGATAGATAGATAATAATAGATATCGATTGATAGATAATAATAGATATCGATAGATAGATAATAATAGATATCGATAGATAGATAATAATAGATATCGATAGATAGATAATAATAGATATCGATAGATAGATAATAATAGATATCGATAGATAGATAATAATAGATATCGATAGATAGATAATAATAGATATCGATAGATAGATAATAATAGATATCGATAGATAGATAATAATAGATATCGATAGATAGATAATAATAGATATCGATAGATAGATAACAATAGATATCGATAGGTAGATGATAATAATAGATATCGATAGATAATAATAATAATAGATATCGATAGATAATTTTAGAAATACATCGATAGATAATTATATAGCAAGATAAAGAGATGTCGATAAATAGATATCGAAAGATCGACAGATAAAAAGGTAAATGAATTGATATCAATAAGTATATAGAAATCGAGAGATAGATATCAATAGATAGATAGATAGCAGTGGATAAATCGATATCAATAGCCATTACCTATGGAGAGATAGATAATAATAAATATATAGGAGTGGATAGATTGATAATAAATGAATATATATATCTGCCCACACACACACACACACACACACACACACACACACACACACACACACACATATATATATATATATATATATATATATATATATATATATATATATATATCAATAGATAGCTAAGTGGGTAGGTAGGTAGATTTATTGATAGATAGATATCAATAGATACATAGGTGAGCCGGAACATATATATATATATATATATATATATATATATATATATATATATATATATATATATATATATATATATATATAGCTAGCTAGATTTGTAGATAGGGTGGCAGGGAAAAAGCTAAATAGGTAGATATATAAACAGATAAACAGAGAATTTATCATCACAACACGCCTATGTATCTGTACTTTGCTTTTCGTCCAATTAAACCACCTGTTTCTAAATTTCCTCCTTTCTTCTTCGTATTGGTCTTCATGTTTGCGCATTGCCAGCCTTTCATCACCACCACCACGTTTCAACTCCACCTACACTTTCCTTGCTCCGTATCCCCACACACCCTTAATCATTTCGTATTGTTTCCCCCTTTGATCTCATTAACAACTCTCTTTACCTTTCTAACTGCATTCCATGCTCGTTATATTTGTTGATGTTTGTGTGTGAATATGCAATTGTTGACAGTATATTTCAAATGACGGAAATGCAAAAAGTACCATTCATAGATTTTTATTTTCCATGCCATCTACAATATATCACTGGGTAAGAGTCACTGGTCCTGGGACGTACATACAATTACAGCGAAGCCAGGAACTCTGGGTGATCCTGGCGGACATGAGTCAACATCTTGTGGTCGCGCTGCCCGCCGAAGTCCATCCCGCAGACAGGGCACTGACGTCGACGACCTTTGACAGGACACCGATGTTCCTCCGGCTGGGGAACGCCTTCGTTGCACACATCACAAAACCAGCCGCTGGTTGTCCGACGAAGGATTCTTTGCTTCCGTAGACACACCTTCAGCAGGATGTGAATAAGCCTTTCGGACGAGCGCTTGAAGGGGCGGTTGCAGGTGGGACACGAGAACTGGGAGGCGTCGTGGATGGTTCGATGTGCGTTGAGGGTGGTCCGTCGCATGAAGCCTTTGCCGCACACGTCGCACGTGAAGGGCCGAGCACCCGTGTGGGTATTGACGTGCATCTTTAACTTGTAGCGACTCTCGAAGCGCTTGTCGCAGAGATGACAGTGGGCGTTCTTCCTTCTGCGGCCGGAGGACGCAGGAGGAGTTGGAGAGGAGGTTACTTGCGGCGACAGGAAGGTGACAGTGACGGGGCCGAGAGCGCTCTTGAATTCTTGGCTTATTGAAGGGGGCACTGGAGCAGGCGGGGGTGAAATCACCTCCCTTTCGTGGGGAGCAGACACCGAGGCCAACCACGAAGCTGCATCCAGATCCGATTCCGATGGCCTCCCAATAAAGGGAGTGGAGTAACTTGCATAGGAAGGCTGACACCATG
Organism: Penaeus vannamei; assembly: GCF_042767895.1. Classification (NCBI taxonomy): domain Eukaryota; kingdom Metazoa; phylum Arthropoda; class Malacostraca; order Decapoda; family Penaeidae; genus Penaeus; species Penaeus vannamei. The sequence goes on along the minus strand of NC_091558.1, from coordinate 10,587,004 downwards.
AGAGATCACTCGGAGGTCGAACGCACTGTCTCTTCGGGGGCGGCAAGGGTGCTCCTAGTAAGTGGTCCATGATGTCCCTCGAGGACACCCCCACAACGTCTCCAAACGTCCAAGCATATCCAGCCGCGTCAGACCCATACTGAGAGGCAGCCACGTCAGACGGATAAGAAAACATGTACTCAAAGTTATCCATCTTGGTGATCGAACGAGAGGAACACTGGTGAGGGAAACGAGCGGGAAGAGGCTTTTGAATGGTTCCTGACCTGAGGACGATCTCTACAGGTCAAGGTCACAGCCCGCCCGAGTTCCTGCCTCACTCAGTCAGATGCAAGGCCCTGATGTGTGATTTACTCCAATCAAATTTGATAATAATCGTTATTATTATCACCAGCATTGGTAAGGCTATCATCATTTCAATACCAATATCATTATTACTGTTATGTTCCAGGGTAGTGTCAAAACAGGCTACGAATACCATAGATTACAAAACGTATATTATAATGATGGAAGAGGCATTAAAAGGATGATAAACTATGATTAATACTGTCCTGGCAGTTAATGCACACTTTTACACACGGCCATGTCATAAAAAGAGGAAATAGCTTCTCTTACACTGAGGAACAAGACAAATATAGTTCAATTATTAATATAATTATTAATTATTAACAAGACAAATGTAGTTCAATTTCAAGACTGACCAAGACAAAATTAGAATCCGCATTCCAGGGATTTTTGCTCGGAGTATATTGTACATAGACACTGATTCAGTTTCAGGTAACATTAAATTAGAAAATAGCTTACCTTTTGTTTTTCTTAGGAACGTGACGTAATTATTAAAGGTGCCTGTGTATACGACTATCAAGCGACGTATCTATAATGCATATACATTGGTATGAGCTAGATGATCGAGAGAAATCTATTAAGACAAAAGGCATCAATATCCATATCTATATTTATCTGTGTTTATTCATTGATGTAAAGTATAGTGTCTATGGTGTAATATCCGCATATGTATATAATCAGTGGTCGACGGCGTGTTTCAGAAATACCTTGGACTTCAGTGGCGATCCAATTGTTTGAGTGTTGGGTTGCCATTTACCACGTGAATGACATGCAGATGTACTTTTGATATATTTTTGTTTGTTATTGTCCATCATAAGAGCCACCTGAGGGGCAAGCCAGCATTTGTGGGTGCCGTCTCAAGCCGGGATAAATAGAGAGGGTTACTGTCTGGAAGGGCATCCTACTGTAAAAACCTATCCCAAAACCAGTATGGAATGAGCCGTAATAGCAAAATCAGTGGAGGCGGCTCATCCATAACGGCGACCCCACAGAAATGGGAGAAAGCTGAGAAGGACTGAATGGGTGCAGTGAGGTTTAGTGTAGAGGGAATGAGGTGAATGATATATGGATGGTATACATAGAATCACTGTGCGTGTATGTATGTAGTATAAATATTTTCATGTATTCATAATATCAGTATTGTTATGTTGAATGAGTATTTGTTATTTACATCGCGAGTTGCATCATGGTGTAGGAAGAATAACATTTATCTTAAGTCTCGACTGTCCTTGAAGTCTTCAAGGATCGTTTATGATAATTACGAGTCAGTGTGCTTTCCATTTGTCTATGAAATATACGTTTTTCCTGCGACTCAAGACGGCGCGCGAAGGAGTTGCATCTCGTGCAGTCGAAGACGTTCTCGCCAGATAGATATCGATGGATAGATAAAGATAAATAGCTATCAATAGCTATATAAACATAGATATCGATAGTTATAGATAGAAAGATACCTATCGATAGATATATAATGATAGATATCGATAAATGGATATATATATATATATATATATATATATATATATATATATATATATGTATATATATATATATATATATATATATATCAATATATAGATAATAATAGATATCGATTGATATAGCTGGAAAAATAGATATCGATAGAAAATTTTAGAAAGACATCGATATATAGTTATATATAGAAAGATAAAGACAGATGTTGATAAATAGACAGATATCGAAATATAGATATCGACAGATGAAAAGGTAAATAAATAAATATCAATACACCTAAATAGATATCATAGAAATCGAGATAGATATCAAGAGATAGATAGACACCAGTGGATAAATCTATATTAATAGCCATTACCTATCGAGAGATAGATAATAATAAATATATAGGAGTGGATAGATTGATAATAAATTAATATATATCTGTATATATACATACACACACACACACGTATATGTGTGTGTGTATGTATAGATAGTTAAGTGGGTAGGAATGTAAATTTACTGATAGATATATATCAATAGATACATAGGTGAGCCGGAACATAAGTAGACATATATAGATAGATTTATAGATAGGGTGGCAGGGAGAGAGCTGAATATGTAGATATATAAACAGATAAACAGAAAAATAAACATCCAAACACACCTATGTCTGTATGTGTAATTTGCTTTTCGTCAAATTAAACCACCTGTTTCTAAATTTCCTCCTTTCTTCGTCTTCATGTTTGCGCATTGCTAGCCATTCACCTTCACGTTTCAATTCCACCTTCACTCTCCTTGCTCCGTATCCCCACACACCATCCATCATTTCGTTCTGTTTCCCCCTTTGATCTCATTAACAACGCTCTTTACCTTTCTAACTGCATTCCATGCTCGTTATATTTGTTGATGTTTGTGTGTAAATATGCAGTTATTGACAGTATATTTCAAATGATAGAAATGCAAAAAGTACCATTCATAGATTTTTATTTTCCATACCATCTACTACATATCACTGGGCAAGAGTCACTGGTCCTGGGAAGTACATGCAATTACAACGAAGCAAGGAACTCTGGGTGATCCTGGCGGACATGAGTCAACATCTTGTGGTCGCGCTGCCCGCCGAAGTACATCCCGCAGACAGGGCACTGACGTCGACGACCTTTGACAGGACACCGATGCTCCTCCGGCTGGGGAACGCCTTCGTTGCACACATCACAAAACCAGCCGCTGGTTGTCCGACGTAGGACTCTTTGCTTCCGTAGACACACCTTCAGCAGGATGTGAATAAGCCTTTCGGACGAGCGCTTGAAGGGGCGGTTGCAGGTAGGACACGAGAACTGGGAGGCGTCGTGGATGGTTCGATGTGCGTTGAGGGTGGTCCGTCGCATGAAGCCTTTGCCGCACACGTCGCACGTGAAGGGCCGAGCACCCGTGTGGGTATTGACGTGCATCTTTAACTTGTAGCGACTCTCGAAGCGCTTGTCGCAGAGATGACATTGGCTTACTGAAGGAGGCGCTGGGTCAGGCGAGGGTGAAATCGCCTCCTTTTCGTGGGGCGCAGACACCGAGGCCAACCATGAAGCTGTGTCCAGATCCGATTCCGATGCCCTCCCAACAAAGGGAGTGGAGTAACTTGCATAGGAAGGCTGACACCATGAAAGATCACTCGGAGGTCGAACGCACTGTCTCTTCGGGGGCGGCATGGGCGCTCCTAGTAAGTGGTCCATGATGTCCCTCGAGGACACCCCCACAACGTCTCCAAACGTCCAAGCATATCCAACCGCGTCAGACCCATACTGAGAGGCAGCCACGTCAGACGGATAAGAAAAAATGTACTCAAAGTTATCCATCTTGGTGATCGAACGAAAGGAACACTGGTGAGGGAAACGAGCGGGAAGAGGCTTTTGAATGGTTCGTGACCTGAGGACGATCTCTACAGGTCAAGGTCACAGCCCGCCCGAGTTCCTGCCTCACTCAGTCAGATGCAAGGCCCTGATGTGTGATTTACTCCAATCAAATATGATAATAATCGTTATTATTATCACCAGCATTGGTAAGGCTATCATCATTTCATTACCAATATCATTATTACTGTTATGTTCCAGGGTAGTGTCAAAACAGGCTACGAATACCATAGATTACAAAATGTAAATTATAATGACGGAAGAGGCATTAAAAGGATACTGTCCTGGCAGTTAATGCACATTTTTACACACGACTATGTCATAAAAAGAGGAAATAGCTTCTCTTACACTGAGGAACAAGACAAATGTTCATTTTTTAATAGAATTATGAATTAACAAGTCAAATGTAGTTCAAATTCAAGACTGACCAAGACAAAATTTGAATCATTTTAAAACTCTTCAGTATTAGTGTAATTGGCCAACAGAACATCCTTCGGTGATTAAGAAATGTCGGAGTGGTTCGTAAGGTTCCGGAGCTCGACATACATACAGTCAGGTGAGATTGGTTCATGTATTATCGAAGCCATAAGGAATTGTGTGCTCTTGATCAGGTAGTGTTAGGAACTAGAATATAACCTTGAATATAAATTATACTTCGTCTTCTTTCGATCAATGAAAATGAATAAAAGAATGATTGTTATATCAATGAATACAGATCGGCAACCATCGACGGCAACTGAACTATCGAAGGACGTTTGGGGAACTCTGTAAGCCTCTCAAGCTGCGCTGCAGATGGAAGGTTGGAAAACACTCACACAAATCTATGTATATATATATATATATATATATATATATATATATATATATATATATATATATATATATATATATACATATATACATATATGTATATATATATATCTGTATGTGTATATATATATATATATATATATATATATATGTATATATATAGGTATACATACATACACACACATATATAGATAGATAGATAGATTTGTGTGTGTGTATGCATATATATATATGTGTGTGCGTGTGTATGTATGTATGTATGTATGTATACCTATATGTGTGTATATATATATATATATATATATATATATATATATATATATATATATATATATATATATATATTAGCAAATCTAGAGAACTACTTTCCTTTGCAGTTTATTTTATAATTTTCATACCTTTAATCAATATCTATAAGATAATGCTCCTCTCTGGTAGAATATATAATAGAATGTGAAATTGAGGGATAAAGAAATACCGTGAGATAGCGTAAAAATAATAACATTAATAAGGGAAAACGCAAAGTAAAGGAAATACGGAAAACTGTGACAATGAAATAATAGAGATTAATAAATACATGCATTTAAACGTAAAATACAGTGAAATGGTCAATGAAATGAAGACTGCAAAAATAAGTGAACGTGTGTGTATGCAGCAAAGGGGGGAGACGAATATGAATATGATAAAACACGTGAATGTAAAGTATAGAAGAAATTATGAACGACTGTGATAAATGTAGGAGAGAAATCCGGATAAAAGAGGATGTCAGAAAATACGAACATAGAGAACAGGAGATGAGGAAAAAAAATAGAATGGCTACAAACTGAAGAAAAAAAATATATTGCAGTTAACAGAAAATGTGGGAGAATGTAAAAATGAATTTGTTTCTATATAAGATTCAGTTATTTAAAAACAGATTTCTCTTTTTCCTTCGCGTGTGCGCTTGATACTAATTATACAATGTATGTTCTGACTTTCAATTTCTTTTTCTTTGTCTCTTTGTTTCTTTGTCCTTATTCTGTTTCCGAATAAGATAGATTTTGTTAGATTTTGTGGTAGTCTTTCTGTTTAAAAGTATCAATGACTCTATGTCTATTTGTGTGTCAATCCATTGGTTTGTCTGTCTGTTCATTCCTCTTTCTGTCTCTCTATCTTGATGTCTATATATCTTTATCTATCTATCAATCTGTCTATTTATTTATCTATCTATATCTTTATCTAACTGTCTATATCTCTATATATCTATCTATCTACCTAATCTAGCTATCTATCTATCAAAATATCCCACCTATGAAGTATAACAATAATTCAGCGAAGAAGTATTGGAATTTGGAAATCGATGCACATATTAGTAAGCGAATATGTTTAGATTTTTTACCAAAAAATACGTATACATGTATATATGTATATACGCGCGCGCGCACGCACACACACGCACGTACACACACATATATATATGTATATATATATATATATATATATATATATATATATATATATATATATATATATATATATATATGTGTGTGTGTGTGTGTGTGTGTGTGTGTGTGTGTGTGTGTGTGTACGTATATATATTTATATATATATATATATATATATATATATATATATATATATATATATATATATATATATATATATATATGTATATATATATAATTATGTATATTTGTGTGTGTGTGTGTGTGTACGTATATGTATATAGCTGCGTCCAGATCCGATGATGGTTACTGGACAAAGGGAGTGGAGTAACTCGCATAGGAAGGCTGACACCATGAGAAATCACTCGGAGGTCGAAGGCACTGTCTCTTCGGGGGCGGCAAGGGCGCTCCTAGTAAGTGGTCCATGATGTCCCTCGAGGACACCCCCACAACGTCTCCAAACGTCCAAGCATATCCAGCCGCGTCAGACCCATACTGAGTGGCAGCCACGTCAGACGGATAAGAAAAAATGTACTCAAAGTTATCCATCTTGAACGAGAGGAACACTGGTGATGGAAACGAGCGGGAAGAGGCTTTTGAATGGTTCCTGACCTGAGGACGATCTCTACAGGTCAAGGTCACAGCCCGCCCGAGTTCCTGCCTCACTCAGTAAGATTCAAGGCCCTGATCTGTATTGTTAATACGATCATTTCATTACCAATATCATTATTACTGTTATGTTCCAAGGTAGTGTCAAAACAGGCAATAAACACCATAGATTACAAAATGTATATTGTAATGATAAAAGATGCATTAAAAGGATGATGAATTATGATTAATACTGTCCTGGCAGTTAATGCACACTTTTACACACGACCATATCATAAAAAGAGGAAATAGCTTCTCTCACACTGAGGAACAAGACAGATATCGATAGATAGACAAATATCAACAAAGATATCGATAGACAGGTAAATATCAATAAAGATATCGATAGATAGATTAGATATCAACAAAAATATCGATAGATAAATATCAACAAAGATATCAATTGATAGATATCAACAAAGATATCGATAGATAGATAGATTATATATATATATATATATATATATATATATATATATATATATATCAGTAGATAGATATTGATATATAGTTACAGATGGAAATACAGATATCGATAGATAGTTATATGTATATATATATATATATATATATATATATATATATATATATATATATATATATATATATATTAAGATAAAGAGATATCGATACATAGACAGATATCAAAAGAGAGATACCGACATATAAAAAGATAAATAAATAGATATCAATACACATAAAAAGATATCAATACACATAAATAGATATCAATACACATAAATAGATATCAATAAGTATATATAGAAATCGAGAGAGATATCAATAGGGATTACCTATTGAGAGATAGACAATGATAGATTAGTATATAGGAGTGGATAAATTGATAATAAATTAATGTATATGTATATATACATATATATATATATATATATATATATATATATATATATATATATTATATACATACATATATTATATATATATATATATATATATATATATATATATATATATATATATATATATATATATATATATATATATACACACACACACACACGTATATATATATCAATAGACAGTTAAGTGGGTAGGAAAGTAGATTTATTGATAGATATATATCAATAGATACATAGATGAGCCGGAACAAAGATAGACTGATATATATAGATAGATAGATTTGTAAATAGGGTGGCAGGGAGGAAGCTAAATAGGCAGATGTATAAAAAGATAAACAGAAAAATAACCATCCAAACACACCTATGTCTGTATGTGTAATTTGCTTTTCGTCAACTTAAACCACCTGTTTCTAAATTTCCTCCTTTCTTCGTATTGGTCTTCATGTATGCGCATTGCCAGCCTTTCACCATCACGTTTCAACTGCACCTACACTCTCCTTGCTCCGTATCCCCACACACCATCCATCATTTCGTTCTGTTTCCCTTTTTGATCACATTAACAACGCTCTTTACCTTTCTAACTGCATTCCATGCTCGTTATATTTGTTGGTTTGTGTGTATATATGCAATCATTGACAGTATATTTCAAATGACAGTAAAGCAAAAAGTAACATTCATAGGATTTTACTTTCCATGCCATCTACAACATGCCATTCTAACTGCATTCCATGCTCGTTATATTTGTTGAAGCATGTGTGTATATATATATATGATAGAAATGCAAAAAGTACCATTCATAGATCTTTATTTTCCATGCCATCTACAACATATCACTGGGTAAGAGTCACTGGTCCTGGGAAGTACATGCAATTACAACGAAGCCAGGAACTCTGGGTGATCCTGGCGGACATGAGTCAACATCTTGTGGTCGCGCTGCCCGCCGAAGTCCATCCCGCAGACAGGGCACTGACGTCGACGACCTTTGACAGGACACCGATGTTCCTCCGGCTGGGGAACGCCTTCGTTGCACACATCACAAAACCAGCCGCTGGTTGTCCGACGAAGGATTCTTTGCTTCCGTAGACACACCTTCAGCAGGATGTGAATAAGCCTTTCGGACGAGCGCTTGAAGGGGCGGTTGCAGGTGGGACACGAGAACTGGGAGGCGTCGTGGATGGTTCGATGTGCGTTGAGGGTGGTCCGTCGCATGAAGCCTTTGCCGCACACGTCGCACGTGAAGGGCCGAGCACCCGTGTGGGTATTGACGTGCATCTTTAACTTGTAGCGACTCTCGAAGCGCTTGTCGCAGAGATGACAGTGGGCGTTCTTCCTTCTGCGGCCGGAAGACGCGGGAGGCGTTGGAGAGGAGGTTACCTGCGGCGACAAGAAGGTGACAGTGACGGGGCCGAGAGCGCTCTTGAATTCTTGGCTTACTGAAGGAGGCGCTGGGTCAGGCGAGGGTGAAATCGCCTCCTTTTCGTGGGGCGCAGACACCGAGGCCAACCATGAAGCTGCGTCCAGATCCGATTCCGATAGCCTCCCAACAAAGGGAGTGGAGTAACTCGCATAGGAAGGCTGACACCATGAGAGATCAGTCGGAGGTCGAACACACTGTCTCTTCGGGGGCGGCAAGGGCGCTCCTAGTAAGTGGTCCATGATGTCCCTCGAGGACACCCCCACAACGTCTCCAAACGTCCAAGCATATCCAGCCGCGTCAGACCCATACTGAGAGGCAGCCGCTTCAGACCCATACTGAGAGGCATAGTGAGAGGCAGCCACGTCATACGGATAAGAAAAAATGTACTCAAAGTTATCCATCTTGAACGAGAGGAACACTGGTGAGGGAAACGAGCGGGAAGAGGCTTTTGAATGGTTCCTGACCTGAGGACGATCTCTATAGGTCAAGGTCACAGCCCGCCCGAATTCCTGCCTCAGATTCAAGGCCCTGATGTGTGATTTACTCCAATCAAAATTGATAATAATCGTTATTATTATCACCAGCATTGGTAAGGCTATCATCATTTCATTACCAATATCATTATTACTGTTATGTTCCAAGGTAGTATCAAAACAGGCTATGAATACTATAGATTACAAAATGTATATTGTAATGATAGAAGAGGCATTAAAAGGATGATATATTATGATTAATACTGTCCTGGCAGTTAAAGCACACTTTTACACACGAACATATCATAAAAAGAGAAAATAGCTTCTCTCCCACTGAGGAACATGACAAACATAGTTCAATTATTGACAAATATTGTTCAATTATTAACAAAATTATTAATTATTAACAAGACAAATGTAGTTCAAATTCAAGACTGGCCAAGACAAAATTAGAATCCGCATTCCAGGGATTTTTGCTTGGAGTATAGTGTACACAGACACTTATTCAGATTCAGTTAACATCAGCGATCTCAGTGACTAATATAACAAATCAATGTAAGCTAGAAAATAGCCTACCTTTTGTTTTTCTTAGGAACGTGACGTAATTATTAAAGGTGCCTGCGTATACGACTATCAAGCGACGTAACTATAATGCTTATGAATTGGAATGAGCTTGATGATCGAGAGAAATCTATTAAGACAAAAGGCATCAGTATCCATATCTATATTTATCTATGTTTATTCATTGATGTAAAGTATAGCGTCTATGGTGTAATGTCCGCATATGTATATAATCAGTGGTCGACAGCGTATTTCAGAAATACCTTGAAGTCATTCGACTGTAAAAACCATGCCAAAAGCAATATGGAATGAGCCGTAATAGCAAAATCAGTGGAGTCGGCTCATCCATAACGGCGACCCCACATAGAAATGGGAGAAAGCTGAGGATTGAATGGGTGCAGTGAGGTTTAGTGTAGAGGGAGTGAGGTGAATGATATATAGATGGTATACATAAGATCACCGTGTGTGTATATATGTAGTATAAATATTTTCATGTATTCATAATATCAGTATTGTTATGTTGAATGAGTATTTGTTATTTACATAGCGAGTTGCATCATGGTGTAGGAAGAATAACATTTATCTTAAGTCTCGACTGTCCTTTAAGTCTTCAAGGATCGTTTATGATAATTACGAGTCAGTGTGCTTTCCATTTGTCTATGATATATACGTTTTTCCTGCGACTCAAGACGGCGCGCGAAGGAGTTGCATCCCGTGCAGTCGAAGACGTTCTCGCCAGATAAATAAAGATAAATAGCTATCAATAGCTATATAAACATAGATATCGATAGTTACAGATAGAAAGATACCTATCGATAGATATATAATGATAGATATCGATAAATGGATAAAGATATATAGATATCAATATATAGATAATAATAGATATCGATTGACATAGATGGAAAAATAGATATCGATAGAAAATTTTATAAAGACATCGATAGATAGTTATATATAGAAAGATAAAGACAGATGTCGATAAATAGACAGATATCGAAAGATAGATATCGACAGATGAAAAGGTAAATAAATAAATATCAATACACCTAAATAGATATCATAGAAATCGAGATAGATATCAATAGATAGATAGACACCAGTGGATAAATCGATATTAATAGCCATTACCTATCGAGAGATAGATAATAATAAATATATAGGAGTGGATAGATTGATAATAAATTAATATATATCTGTATATATACATACACACACATATATATGTGTGTGTATGTATAGATAGTTAAGTGGGTAGGAATGTAAATTTACTGATAGATATATATCAATAGATACATAGGTGAGCCGGAACATATGTAGACATATATAGATAGATTTATAAATAGGGTGGCAGGGAGAGAGCTGAATATGTTGATACATAAACAGCTAAACAGAAAAATAAACATCCAAACACATCTATGTCTATTTGTGTAATTTGCTTTTCGTCAAATTAAACCACCTGTTTCTAAATTTCCTCCTTTCTTCGTCTTCATGTTTGCGCATTGCTAGCCATTCACCATCACGTTTCAACTCCACCTTCACTCTCCTTGCTCCATATCTCCACACACCATCCATCATTTCGTTCTGTTTCCCCTTTGATCTCATTAACAACGCTCTTTACCTTTCTAACTTTCTAACTGCATTCCATGCTCGTTATATTTGTTGATGTTTGTGTGTGAATATGCAATTATTGACAGTATATTTCAAATGATAGAAATGCAAAAAGTAACATTCATAGAATTTTATTTTCCATGCCATCTACAACATATCACTGGGCAAGAGTCACTGGTCCTGGGAAGTACATGCAATTATAACGAAGCCAGGAACTCTGGGTGATCCTGGCGGACATGAGTCAACATCTTGTGGTCGCGCTGCCCGCCGAAGTCCATCCCGCAGACAGGGCACTGACGTCGACGACCTTTGACAGGACACCGATGTTCCTCCGGCTGGGGAACGCCTTCGTTGCACACATCACAAAACCAGCCGCTGGTTGTCCGACGAAGGATTCTTTGCTTCCGTAGACACACCTTCAGCAGGATGTGAATAAGCCTTTCGGACGAGCGCTTGAAGGGGCGGTTGCAGGTGGGACACGAG
>NC_091558.1:10565013-10570013 GCF_042767895.1 Penaeus vannamei | reverse complement strand
ACGGGGCCGAGAGCGCTCTTGAATTCTTGGCTTACTGAAGGAGGCGCTGGAGCAGGCGAGGGTGAAATCGCCTCCTTTTCGTGGGGCGCAGACACCGAGGCCAACCATGAAGCTGCGTCCAGATCCGATTGCGATGGCCTCCCAACAAAGGGAGTGGAGTAACTCGCATAGGAAGGCTGACACCCTGAGAGATCACTCGGAGGTCGAAGGCGCTGTCTCTTCGGGGGCGGCAAGGGCGCTCCTATTAAGTGGTCCATGATGTCCCTCGAGGACACCCCCACAACGTCTCCAAACGTCCAAGCATATCCAGCCGCGTCAGACCCATATTGAGAGGCAGCCACGTCAGACGGATAAGAAAAAATGTACTCAAAGTTATCCATCTTGGTGATCGAACGAGAGGAACACTGGTGAGGGAAACGAGCGGGAAGAGGCTTTTGAATGGTTCCTGACCTGAGGACGATCTCTACAGGTCAAGGTCACAACCCGCCCGAGTTCCTGCCTCATTGAGTCAGATTCAAGGCCCTGATATGTGATTTACACCAATCAAAATTAATAATAATCGGTATTATCACCAGCATTGGTAAGGCTATCATCATTTCAATACTAATATCGTTATTAATGTTATGTTCTATGGTAGTGTTCAAACAGGCTATGAATATAATAGATTACATGTACATTTGAATGCTGGAAGAGGCATTAAAAGGATGATAAATTATGATTAATACTGTCCTGGCAGTTAATGCACACTTTTACACACGCCCATATCATAAAAAGAGAAAATAGCTTCTCTCTCACTGAGGAACATGACAAACATAGTTCAATTATTGACAGATATAGTTCAATTATTGACAGATATAGTTCAATTATTGACAGATATAGTTCATTATTGACAGATATACTTCAATTATTGACAGATATAGTTCAATTATTAACAAAATTATTAATTATTAACAAAATTATTAATTATTAACAAGACAAATGTAGTTCAACTTCAGGACTGACCAAGACAAAATTAGAATCCGCATTCCAGGGATTTTTGCTCGGAGTATAGTGTACATAGACACTGATTCAGTTTCAGTTAACATCAGCGATCTCAGTGACAGTAATATAACAAATCAATGTAGATTAGAAAATAGCTTACCTTTTGTTTTTCTTAGGAACGCGACGTAATTATTAAAGGTGCCTGTGTAGACGACTATCAAGCGACGTAGCTATAATGCATATAAATTGGTATGAGCTAGATGATCGAGAGAAATCTATTAAGACAAAAGGCATCAGTATCCATATCTATATTTATCTATGTTTATTCATTGATGTAAAGTATAGTGTGTATGGTGTAATGTCCGCATATGTATATAATCAGTGGTCGACAGCGTATTTCAGAAATACCTTGGACTTCAGTGGCGCTCCAACTGTCTGAGTGTTGGGTTGCCATTTACCACGTGAATGACATGCAGATGTACTTTTGATATATTTTTGTTTGTTATTGTCCATCATAAGAGCCACTTGAGGGGCAAGCCAGCATTTGTGGGTACGTCTCAAGCCGGGATAAGTAGAGAGGGTTAGTGTCAGGAAGGGCATCCGACTGTAAAAACCATGCCAAAACCAATATGGAATGAACCGTAATAGCAAAATCAGTGGAGGCGGCTCATCCATAATGGCGACCCCACATAGAAATGGGAGAAAGCTGAGAAGGATTGAATGGGTACAGTGAGGTTTAGTGTAGAGGGAGTGAGGTGAATGATATATAGATGGTATACATAAGATCACCGTGCGTGTATATATGTAGTATAAATATTTTCATGTATTCATAATACCAGTATTGCTATGTTGAATGAGTATTTGTTATTTACATCGCGAGTTGCATCATGTTGTAGGAAGAATAACATTTGTCTTAAGTCTCGATTGTCCTTGAAGTCTTCAAGGACCGTTTATGATAATTACGAGTCAGTGTGCTTTCCATTTGTCTAAGATATATACGTTTTTCCTGCGACTCAAGACGGCGCGCGAAGGAGCTGCATCTCGTGCAGTCGAAGACGTTTTCGCCAGATGGATTTCGATGGATAGATAAAGATAAATAGCTATCAATAGCTATATAAACATAGAAATCGATAGTTATAGATAGAAAGATACCTATCGATAGATATATAATGATAGATATCGATAAATGGATAAAGATATATAATCAATATATAGATAATAATAGATATCGATTGACATAGATGGAAAAATAGATATCGATAGAAAATTTTAGAAAGACATCGATAGATTGTTATATATAGAAAGATAAAGACAGATGTCGATAAATACACATATCGAAAGATAGATATCGACAGATGAAAAGGTAAATAAATAAATATCAATACACCTAAATAGATATCATAGAAATCGAGATAGAAATCAATAAATAGACACCAGTGGATAAATCGATATTAATAGCCATTACCTATCGAGAGATAGATAATAATAAATATATAGGAGTGGATAGATTGATAATAAATTAATATATATATATATATATATATATATATATATATATATATATATATATATATATATATATGTGTGTGTGTGTGTGTGTGTGTGTGTGTGTGTGTGTGTGTGTGTATACACACAAACACATATATATATGTGTGTATGTATAGATAGTTAAGTGGGTAGGAATGTAAATTTACTGACAGATATATAGCAATAGATACATAGGTGAGCTGGAACATATGTAGACATATATAGATAGATTTATAGATAGGGTGGCAGGGAGAGAGCTGAATATGTAGATATATAAACAGATAAACAGAAAAATAAACATCCAAACACACCTATGTCTGTGTAATTTACTTTTCGTCAAATTAAACTACCTGTTTCTAAATTTCCTCCTTTCTTCGTCTTCATGTTTGCGCATTGCCAGCCATTCACCATCACGTTTCAATTCCACCTTCACTCTCCTTGCTCCGTCTCCCCACACACCATCCATCATTTCGTTGTTTCCCCCTTTGAAAACAACCTTTCTAACTGCATTCCATGCTCGTTATATTTGTTGATGTTTGTGTGTAAATATGCAGTTATTGACAGTATATTTCAAATGATAGAAATCCAAAAAGTACCATTCATCATCATTTCATTACTAATATCGTTATTAATGTTATGTTCTAAGGTAGTGTTCAAACAGGCTATGAATATAATAGATTACATGTACATTTGAATGCTGGAAGAGGCATTAAAAGGATGATAAATTATGATTAATACTGTCCTGGCAGTTAATGCACACTTTTACACACGCCCATATCATAAAAAGAGAAAATAGCTTTTCTCTCACTGAGGAACATGACAAACAGATATAGTTCAATTATTGACAAATATAGTTCAATTATTGACAGATATAGTTCAATTATTGACAGATATAGTTCAATTATTGACAGATATAGTTCAATCATTGACAGATATAGTTCAATTATTGACAGATATAGTTCAATTATTGACAGATATAGTTCAATTATTGACAGATATAGTTCAATTATTGACAGATATAGTTCAATTATTGACAGATATAGTTCAATTATTGACAGATATAGTTCAATTATTGACAGATATAGTTCAATCATTGACAGATATAGTTCAATTATTGACAGATATAGTTCAATCATTGACAGATATAGTTCAATTATTGACAGATATAGTTCAATTATTGACAGATATAGTTCAATTATTGACAGATATAGTTCAATTATTGACAGATATAGTTCAATTATTGACAGATATAGTTCAATTATTGACAGATATAGTTCAATTATTGACAGATATAGTTCAATTATTGACAGATATAGTTCAATTATTGACAGATATAGTTCAATCATTGACAGATATAGTTCAATTATTGACAGATATAGTTCAATTATTGACAGATATAGTTCAATTATTGACAGATATAGTTCAATTATTGACAGATATAGTTCAATTATTGACAGATATAGTTCAATTATTGACAGATATAGTTCAATTATTGACAGATAAAGTTCAATTATTGACAGATATAGTTCAATTATTGACAGATATAGTTCGATTATTGACAGATATAGTTCAATTATTGACAGATATAGTTCGATTATTGACAGATATAGTTCAATTATTGACAGATATAGTTCGATTATTGACAGATATAGTTCAATTATTGACAGATATAGTTCAATTATTGACAGATATAGTTCAATTATTGACAGATATAGTTCAATTATTGACAGATATAGTTCAATTATTGACAGATATAGTTCAATTATTGACAGATATAGTTCAAATATTGACAGATATAGTTCAAATATTGACAGATATAGTTCAATTATTGACAGATATAGTTCAATTATTGACAGATATAGTTCAATTATTGACAGATATAGTTCAATTATTGACAGATATAGTTCAATTATTGACAGATATAGTTCAATTATTGACAGATATAGTTCAATTATTGACAGATATAGTTCAATTATTAACAAAATTATTAATTATTAACAAAATTATTAATTATTAACAAAATTATTAATTATTAACAAAATTATGAATTATTAACAAGACAAATGTAGTTCAAATTCAAGACTGACCAAGACAAAATTAGAATCCGCATTCCAGGGATTTTTGCTCGGGGTATAGTGTACATAGACACTGATTCAGTTTCAGCTAACATCAGCGATCTCAGTGACAGTAATATAACAAATCAATGTAAATTAGAAAATAGCTTACCTTTTGTTTTTCTTAGGAACGTGACGTAATTATTAAAGGTGCCTGTGTATACGACTATCAAGCGACGTAGCTATAATGCATATAAATTGGTATGAGCTAGATGATCGAGAGAAATCTATTAAGACAAAAGGCATCAATATCCATATCTATATTTATCTGTGTTTATTCATTGATGTAAAGTATAGTGTCTATGGTGTAATATCCGCATATGTATATAATCAGTGGTCGACAGCGTATTTCAGAAATACCTTGGACTTCAGTGGCGC
>NC_091558.1:10552513-10555013 GCF_042767895.1 Penaeus vannamei | reverse complement strand
TCCATATCTATATTTATCTGTGTTTATTCATTGATGTAAAGTATAGTGTCTATGGTGTAATATCCGCATATGTATATAATCAGTGGTCGACAGCGTATTTCAGAAATACCTTGGACTTCAGTGGCGCTCCAACTGTTTGAGTGTTGGGTTGCCATTTACCACGTGAATGACATGCAGATGTACTTCTGATATATTTTTGTTTGTTATTGTCCATCATAAGAGCCACCTGAGGGGCAAGCCAGCATTTGTGGGTACGTCTCAAGCCGGGATAAATAGAGAGGGTTAGTGTCAGGAAGGGCATCCGACTGTAAAAAACATGCCAAAACCAATATGGAATGAGCCGTAATAGGTAAATCAGTGGAGGCGGCTCATCCATAATGGCGACCCCACATAGAAATGGGAGAAAGCTGAGATGGATTGAATGGGTGCAGTAAGGTTTAGTGTAGAGGGAGTGAGGTGAATGATATATAGATGGTATACATAAGATCACCGTGTGTGTATATATGTAGTATAAATATTTTCATGTATTCATAATATCAGTATTGTTATGTTGAATGAGTATTTGTTATTTACATCGCGAGTTGCATCATGGTGTAGGAAGAATAACATTTATCTTAAGTCTCGACTGTCCTTTAAGTCTTCAAGGACCGTTTATGATAATTACGAGTCAGTGTGCTTTCCATTTGTCTAAGATATATACGTTTTTCCTGCGACTCAAGACGGCGCGCGAAGGAGTTGCATCTCGTGCAGTCGAAGACGTTCTCGCCAGATAGATATCATTGGATAGATAAAGATAAATAGCTATCAATTGCTATATAAACGTAGATATCGATAGTTATAGATAGAGAGATACCTATCGATAGATATATAATGATAGATATCGATAAATGGATAAAGATATATAGATATCAATATATAGATAATAATATATATCGATTGATATAGATGGAAAAATATATATAGATAGAAATTTTCAGAAAGACATCGATATACAGTTATATATAGAAAGATAAAGACAGATGTTGATAAATAGACAGATATCGAAAGATAGATATCGACAGATGAAAAGGTAAATAAATAAATACCAATACACCTAAATAGATATTATAGAAATCGAGATAGAAATCAATAGATAGATAGACACCAGTGGATAAATCTATATCAATAGCCATTACCTATCGAGAGATAGATAATAATAAATATATAGGAGTGGATAGATTGATAATAAATTAATATATATCTGTATACACACACACACACACACACATATATATATATATATATATATATATATATATATATATATATATATATATATATATGTGTGTGTGTGTGTGTGTGTGTGTGTGTGTGTGTGTATAGATAGTCAAGTGGGTAGGAATGTAAATTTCCTGATAGATATATATCAATAGATACATAGATGGGCCGGAACATAGGTAGACATATATAAGATTTATAGATAGGGTGGCAGGGAGAGAGCTGAATATAAACAGATAAACAGAAAAATAAACATCCAAACACACCTATGACTATTTGTGTAATTTGCTTTTCGTCAAATTAAACCGCCTGTTTCTAAATTTCCTCCTTTCTTCTTCGTCTTCATGTTTGATCTCATTAACAACGCTCTTTACCTTTCTAACTGCATTCCATGCTCGATATATTTGTTGATGTTTGTGTGTAAATATGCAGTTATTGACAGTATATTTCAAATGATAGAAATGCAAAAAGTACCATTCATAATTTTTTATTTTCCATGCCATCTACAACATATCACTGGGCAAGAGTCACTGGTCCTGGGAAGTACATGCAATTACAACGAAGCTAGGAACTCTGGGTGATCCTGGCGGACATGAGTCAACATCTTGTGGTCGCGCTGCCCGCCGAAGTCCATCCCGCAGACAGGGCACTGACGTCGACGACCTTTGACAGGACACCGATGTTCCTCCGGCTGGGGAACGACTTCGTTGCACACATCACAAAACCAGCCGCTGGTTGTTCGACGAAGGATTCTTTGCTTCCGTAGACACACCTTCAGCAGGATGTGAATAAGCCTTTCGGACGAGCGCTTGAAGGGGCGGTTGCAGGTGGGACACGAGAACTGGGAGGCGTCGTGGATGGTTCGATGTGCGTTGAGGGTGGTCCGTCGCATGAAGCCTTTGCCGCACACGTCGCACGTGAAGGGCCGAGCACCCGTGTGGGTATTGACGTGCATCTTTAACTTGTAGCGACTCTCGAAGCGCTTGTCGCAGAGATGACATTGGGCGTTCTTCCTTCTGCGGGCGGAGGACGCAGGAGGGGTTGGAGAGGAGGTTACCTGCGGCGACAGGAAGGTGACAGTGATGGGGCCGAGAGCGCTCTTGAATTCTTGGCTTACTGAAGGAGGCGCTGGAGCAGGCGAGGGTGAAATCGCCTCCTTTTCGTGGGGCGCAGACACCGAGGCCAACCATGAAGCTGCGTCCAGATCCGATTCCGATGGTCTCCCAACAAAGGGAGTGGAGTA
>NC_091558.1:10532513-10537513 GCF_042767895.1 Penaeus vannamei | reverse complement strand
TCCTTTGTTTTCTCTCTCATTTGTCATCTCTACCTCTTCTCGTCTAATTATTTTCCTTTTCCCAGTATTCGTCTATGTTGCCCATTCCCTCTCTACATACTCTTTCCTCTCTCCTTTCTCCAATTTCTCCCTTTCCTCTTCCTTCTTTATCTGTTTGTTTGTTTGTTTTTCTCCTCCGGTTCCCCTTTCTTCTCTCTCTCCTCCTCTTAGCCTTTCTCCACTCCCTCTTACCTTCTTGTCTTCTCTTTCTCTTCCCTCTCCCGTCATCCCCTTCTTTTCCTTCCCCTCCCCTTCCCATTTCTCACCCCCCCCCCCCCCCACGAACCCTCCACTTCCTTTTCCAATCCTTCCTAAATTTTCCTCCCTCTCTCCCTCTGCTATCCATCCCCTCCCCCTTCCCCTCTTTCTCTCTCCTCCTCCCTCCCTTTTCGCATCCCTCAACCGGTCCACCTCCCCCCCCCCACTCCCGCCCCTCCCCCGGTCTAAATCCAACATAAACAACAGTTTTTCGATAACTTAATTATTTCGTTATTTCGTTATTGATTATTTTGTTATTTCGTTATTGATTATTTCGATATTTCGTTATCAGTTATTCTGTTATTTCGATAATAATAATTTCGTCATTTCGTTATGAATTATTTCGTTATTGATTATTTCGTTATTAATTATTTCCTAATTTCGTTATCAATTATTTCGTTATTAATTATTTCCTCATTTCGTTACTAATTATTTCATTATTTCGTTATTAACTATTTCGTTATTTCGTTATCAATTATTTCGTCATTTCGATCAATGAGCAATGAAATGAGGTGGTCAGTAATGTTATATTACTCTGGAATGTATTCAGAATAAATTTGAAGAGATAAATAGCCTTATTATACATGGAAATTGGCATTAATTCCGTGTAGACATTTCTTATATTGGACCTCTTCTCTCTTGTCTTAACTAGTCTATTCTTCTTATCATTGTCTTTTTCTTATTTCTCTCATCATTCCTTTCTTATTATAAATTTTATGACGTTTCTTTTTTTTCTGTTTCTCATTATTCCCTTTTCCTTTTCTTTTATTGTTTTTTTTATTTTTGTTTTTTGTTGTTGTCTTTTTGCCTATTTGTTATCATTTCATTTTCATTTCTTTTTCTTTGGTCTTTTTTTCTTATTCTTTACATTATTCCTTTTTTCCAATTCTTTCAGTTTTTTCCACACCAATCATCGTTTCATTCAATCATCCGGTTTTTTCTTTCTCTTTCCCATTTCGCAATTATTCTCGTTCTCTCCCAATCCTAGTCCTCTATATCCACCTTATCCCTTTCCTTCCTTTTACCCAACTTGCCTCTCTTCCCCTTTTCTCGATTTTGCCATTCCTTTTTCATCTTCTCCGTTTCTCTTCCCATTTTCTCGATTCCGCTATCCCTTTCCTCCCCATCCCATTTTTATCGTCTCTGTTTCTATTCCTCTTTCTTAATTTTTTTGTTTTTCTTTTTTCCTTTTTTTTCTTTTTTTTCTTTTCGCGAGGGACTTTGAAGCCAAGACGAAACGATTCGAACGAGGCGGGACTTCTTCAATCCGGGTGTGTCCTAATCCGTGAAAATTGGCTTGTTATACGCGATAAAGAAGGTAACGGACAAGGTGCAGGGGGGCGGGGGGGACTAATCACCTCTGGGACGAAGGGAGATAAAGATGAAATTCAATATTGGATAGAATTTACATCCTGTGGGTGGCAGAGGGGGTGGAAGGATGGTGGGGGAGGGTGTAGGGGAGGGAGGAAGTACATGGGGAACAGGGAGGAGGGGGAGGGGAGAGGAGGTAGGGGGGGGTACGGGGAGGATGAAGCATGTGGGGGAAGGAGGGAGGGTCTGTAAGGGGGGAGGCGGGGAAGGGGGCACTGGGAAGAAAGGAAATTTTCTTTGGAAGTTCTGGTCGAGAAGTTGATATTCTTTTTTGATGTCTTTCCATTTCTTCAATTTCTCTCATTCGCTGTCTCTCTCTGGGAAATGCATATGTATATATCTTTTATCTTGTCTTTTATTTTGTGTGCGTTCGTGGGGAAGGGGGAAAGAGGAGACATGTCGTGTGTGTGTGAATATCTCTATTAATTTTGTTCATATATCTATTTATCTGTGTGTTTTGTGTGTGTGTGTGTGTGTGAGAGAGAGAGAGAGAGAGAGAGAGAGAGAGAGAGAGAGAGAAAGAGAGAGAGAGAGAGAGAGAGAGAGAGAGAGAGAGAGAGAGAGAGAGAGAGAGAGAGAGGGGGTGAATATCTCTATTAATTTTTACATCTGTCTATCTACCTGTGTGTATGTGTTTGTGTACGTCAGTGTGTGCATGTGTGTGTATATGTGAGTGTGTATGTGTTTGGGCTTGTGTGTGTGTATGTCAGCGTGTGCATGCGTGTGTATGTGTGTATTTCTCACTCATTTAGTGCCAAGGAGAAAAAAAAATATCGAGCCTAGTTGAGTTGATTACACCCGTCACGAAAGGTCAAATTAATGCCAAATAAAGGTCCGGAACTTTGAGTGCCACCATTCTAATGGGCCTCCGACGCGACCTGACCTCCTTTTCCACGGGGAATCATAATTACGTAATTAATCACGCCTCAGTTAATGTTTTTTTATTATTATTCGCTTTTATTCTTATGATTTTTTTTTTTTTTCGTTTTCGTCTCTTTTTTTTATAAGTATAAAACAGCTTCTGGACACGAAAGGGACTTATGCCCCCTCTTTGCTAGTCCAGGAAATTATTTCGATAGACAGACAGCGATAGATAGACAGACAATGATACGAACCCACACATATGCGGAGATTCGCTGCAGTAATACATGGATCTCGTGGAAGGAAAAACATATTGCTCTTAATATTTACCGATTAAAACATTCACATGACCTATACAATAAACGAAATGAATGGGTAAATATTGGAAATAAAGTGTTTTATATATTCATTAAGCATATTTTCACTTGTCAACCCGATAGACTTGACCTTGGCTGACCTAACACGTAAACCTCGAATGCATGACCTAGGGGCTAGTTGCAGAATTTTTGAGGAATGATTCGGTCTAGCTGGATGATTGTGTTCATATATTTATTTCTACGTATATCGATCGTGATAATAAATTGCTAATATCATACCATATTACTCTCCTTTATACATGACAAAAAAGTCACCTTCAAAGTTAATAGACATTTAACGTTACAACTAAAAAAGAAATGAATGACTACAGAAGAACACTTGATAGCTTTTCTGAGATTCCGCTGCAGAGACGTAAAATAGATACAAAAGAATATAAGAAAATAGAAATAAACATATACAAAAGAAAATACGAAAATATAAATAATCATACAAAAGAAAATACGATAATAGAAATAAACAGATACAAAAGAAAATACGAAAATAGAAATAAACATATACAAAAGAAAATACGAAAATAGAAATAAACAGATACAAAAGAAAATAAGAAAATAGAAATAAACATATACAAAAGAAAATAAGAAAATAGAATTAAACAGATACAACAGAAAATAAGAAAATTTAGATAAACAAATACAAAAGAAAATACGAAAATAGAAATAAGCAGATACAAAAGAAAATAAGAAAATAGAAATAAACAGGTGCAAAAGAAAATAAGAAAATAGAAATAAACAGGTGCAAAAGAAAATAAGAAAATAGAAATAAACAGATACAAAAGAAAACAAAAAAATAGGAATAAACAGATACAAAAGAAAACAAGAAAATAGAAATAAACAGATACAAAAGAAAATAAGAAAGTAGAAATAAACAGATACAAAAGAAAATAAGAAAATAGAAATAAACAGATACAAAAGAAAATAAGAAAATATAAATAAACAGATACAAAAGAAAATAAGAAAATTGAATTAAACAGATACAAAAGAAAATAAGAAAATAGAAATAAACAGATACAAAAGAAAACAAAAAAGGAAATAAATAAATACAAAAGAAAATAAGAAAATAGAAATAAACAGATACAAAAGAAAAAAAGGAAATAGAAATAAACAGATGCAAAAGAAAATAAGAAAATAGAAATAAACAGATACAAAAGAAAACAAAAAAATAAATACAAAAGAAAATAAGAAAATAGAAATAAACAGATACAAAAGAAAATAAGAAAGAAGAAACAAACAGATACAAAATAAAATAAGAAAATATAAATAAATAGATGCAAAAGAAAATAAGAAAATAGAAATAAACAGATACAAAAGAAAATAAGAAAATAGAAATAAACAGATACAAAAGAAAATAAGAAAGAAGAAATAAACAGATACAAAAAAAAATAAGAAAAGTTTAAATAAACAGATACAAAAGAAAATAAGAAAATTTAAATAAACAAATACAAAAGAAAATAAGAAAATAGAAATAAACAGATACAAAAGAAAGTAAGAAATTAGAAATAAACAGATACAAAAGAAAATACGAAAATAGAAACAAACAGATACAAAATAAAATAAGAAAAATAGAAATAACAAAAGAGAAAGAAAGTGAGAGAAAAAAATGGACTCGCTTAAACAACAATTCACGCCGAACATCTTCCAAATTCAGTTGTAATTCTTTTTCCCCAATTGAATGAAGCGAGAAAATTATGCTAATGGATCCAAGCTCTTTAAAGAACAGAATGTACAAGATGGACTAGTTAGCAGGTGAATATTGTGTTCTTTAATGAAGCGGATCCCTGAGAAGTTTCTTCTCCTGGAAACCACTTGTATTTTCATGTGTGTTCTTTCCCCATTCTCATTTTCTTCTTTGTGTTTGTTTTATTCCGTCTTCGGGGTTTTCTTTCATTCTTTCTGACGTGCGCTTTTTATGTAGTCTTCTGGGCTTCATCATTACTATCATTTTCTTCTTCTTCTTCTTCATATTCTCTCTCCCTCTCTTTCTCTTGTTCTCGCTCTCGCTTTCCTTCTAGCTCTCTCTCTCTCTCTCTCTCTCTCTCTCTCTCTCTCTCTCTCTCTCTCTCTCTCTCTCTCTCTCTCTCTCTCTCTCTCTCTCTC
>NC_091558.1:10525013-10527513 GCF_042767895.1 Penaeus vannamei | reverse complement strand
CAATCCCTCTCCTCCATTTTCTTTCTAAATTCAGTTATTCAATTTTTCCCATACCCCTTCTTCTTTTAGATATTCAAGAAGTCTTTTTTTTTTACCCGAATTTTCCCAAGCCTCTTGCCTCGGACATCGCCTTAAGCCGACAAGCGCGAGACATTAAACACAAGAACACATTTTCAACTTGTTTCACCTCGAGACTCAGAACTGTCGGCGTCGTAGGTTTGGTCGCGAAGGGAAAACCGTGTCTTTATTGACGTCCTTTCGAGCGTGGCTTTGTTGTGGCTCGGGTTTTTGGCCTCGTTGGTTGGTTTGTATTTGTTTGTTTTTTTCTGTTTGTTTGGTCTTGTTTCTCTTGTTTTTCTTCTTCTTAGATGAAGACTTGGTCGCGAAGGGAAAACAGTGTCTTTATTGACGTACTTTCGAGCGTGGCTTTGTTGTGGCTCGGGTTTTTGGCCTCGTTGGTTGGTTTGTACTTGTTTGTTTTTTTCTGTTTGTTTGGTCTTGTTTCTCTCGTTTTTCTTCTTCTTAGATGTCTTTTAGGTAGCTTGGGTTAGAGATTAATACTAACTATGAGGATATTATCAGTGTCATCATTTTCTTTATTGACGTACTTTCGAGCGTGGCTTTGTTGTGGCTCGGGTTTTGGGCCTCGTTGGTTGGTTTGTACTTGTTTGTTTGTTGTTTGTTTGTTTGGTCTTGTTTCTCTTGTTTTTCTTCTTCTTAGATGAAGACTTGGTCGCGAAGGAAAACTGTTTCTTTATTGACGTACTTTCGAGCGTGGCTTTGTTGTGGCTCGGGTTTTTGGCATCGTTGGTTTGTTTGTATTTGTTTGTTTTTTCTGTTTGTTTGGTCTTGTTTCTCTTGTTTTTCTTCTTCTTAGATGTCTTTTAGGTAGCTTGGGTTAGAGATGAGTACTAACTATGAGGATATTATCAGTGTCATCACTTTTATTGTTATTATCATTATTATTATTATTGTCTTTATCATCATTATCCTTATTATTGTTGTTATTTTCATTATTGTTATTCCTATCCTTATTATCATTGATAATACTATCATTGTCATCCTCATCATCATTATCATTACTATGATTATTATCATTATCATTATTACTGTTATTATCATGATCATTATCATTTTTGTTTACATCACCACAATTATCATCATCTCTACCGGTCTTGTTGTCCCTATCCTTATCATAATTATAACCAATTTGTCCCAATAACATAAGCACAATACCGATGATAAAAATGACATAGACACATGAAGCAAAACCAATCGAAATAATCTCCAAACAAGTACAACAAAATGATGCAAAAGAGAAGTTATTGTACTCGCCATTCCCGAAGAGCCAAAGCCAGTGCCAAGTGCCAAGTGCCAGAACAATTAAGAGTTAATTAAGATTACATCGTCTGCACTAAAAACGACTTCACTGTATGCTCTGCTGAAACGTCTTCGTGTCTGTTTGTGATTTACAACCTGATAAGGAGAACGTTTACTTGTAATTAACAGGAGGCAATGTTTATGATGGCCCAGTCTGTAGTTTCTCGTTTGTTATGTGTGTATGTTGTTAAGTCCTTTTTTTGTGATAGTTAATGATTTGTTGTGATGGAATTGGGTGTATTTTTTGTTTATTGCTTTCGTTTTCATCATTATCGTTATTGGCAATGTCAGTGCCAAAAATAATTGTGTTTTTATGATTTTCATTGTTGCGTTTAATCATGATTATCAGTAAGCTGATTACTGTTAGTAACTGTTATCATTATTATTATTATTATTATTATTATTATTATTATTATTATTATTATTATTATTATTATTATTATTATTATTATTATTATTATATATCATTATTATTATTATTATTATTATTATTATTATTATTATTATTATTATTATCATTTTAGTTGTTGTTGTTACTGTTATTAATATTGTTATCATTATTATTATTATTGTTACTACTTTTATCATTATTATCACCATCATTGTTATTGTCATTATTTTTATTATCATCATCATCAATATAATTTTTAACGTTATCAGCTTAATCGATTCATTATTTTCATTATTTTTCTGAATACTATTATCATTATTGTTATTATAATAATTGTTATTATTATCATCATTATACTTATCATTACTACTACTACTACTACTACTACTTTTATTATCATCAATATCATTATCATTATCATTACGACCATCATTATTATTATTACGATCATCATTATCATTTTTATATATTATCATCAGCATCACCATCATCATTGTCATCATCACCATCATCATCATCACCATCATCATCATCATCATCATCACCATCATCATCATCACCATCATCATCATCACCATCATCATCATCACCATCATCATCATCATCCTCACCATCATCACCATCATCATCATTATCATCCTCATCTTCATCATCACCATCATCATCATCATCATCATCCTCACCACCACCACCACCACCATCATCAATCATCAATCACATATACAGCCA
>NC_091558.1:10507513-10510013 GCF_042767895.1 Penaeus vannamei | reverse complement strand
TACTATTATAATTCCTATTATGATTATTATCAGAATTGGTGATAGAGTCAATGTTTTTCATAATAAGAAGAAAATTGATACTACTATTAATAACAACTCTAACTCTAATTATTATCATGATCACTCCTATTGTGATCGATATTTTTGTCATTATTATTATTATCATTCATAATAAGAAGAAAATTGATACTATTATTAATAACAACTCTATCTCTAATTATTCTCATGATCACTCCTATTGTGATCGATATGTTTTTTCATTATTATTATCATCACTATCATTGTCATTGTATTTATATTCATTATGTCTATCAACATAGTCTTAACTACTATTACTACTACTACTGTTAATTCTACTATTCTCTAACTATTATCATTCTCGCTGTTATTATTAACATTAGCATCATAATTAACACCATTGATATTATCAACTTTATAATCATGATCAATATCACTTATCATTTTTTCTGATTTCCTTTCTTGGCTTCCTTTATTGGGGCTTTCACCTTATTCAGTTACACCACATTGTTCATCTTGTGTATTTATGTGTTTTTTTCATTTCCAATTCATCCTTTTTTTAATCTGTTCACAAGAAAATCACAACAGAAGCACAACCATAAACAATATCAAGACCCTAATACAAACACTAAAACGAAAGACAAAAAGCCAGATACACTTCCTCCTATCACAGCAATTGTGACTCCCCCCCCCCCATTCCCTCTCTCCCCCTCCCCCGAAAGATAAGGCGAGAGGGAGGGACTGGAAAGGAAGGAGGGAAGGGGAGGGAAGGGGAGGATGGAGGGTGTCCAACGACCGCCTGTTCCTGAGAGATCTCCCGTTGGCGTATTAGTGCGAGAACCAATATCCTATAGCACACGTAGAAGGCCATATGGATTAGTGTCCGTCTTTTCACGAGCTGGGAATTTATGCAGAGCGGTTTGGAGGGATGGGAGGGAAAGAGGGAAGGGTGAGGAGGGAGGGAAGGGAGGGAGGGAGGGAAGGGAAGGGAGGAAGGGAAGGAGGGAGGGAAGGGTAAGGAGGGAAGTGAGGGAGGGAGGGAAGGAAAAGGAGCAGTGGGAGGGAAAGAGGGAAGGGTGAGGAGTGAAAAGTAAGGAGGGGAGGGAGGAAGGGTGATAAGGAGGGTAAGAATAGAGAAGATAAAGATGGAAGGAAGAGAAGGAGAAGGGGGACACATGGTAGAATACCCAGAGAGAAGGAAATAAGAGATAAGAAAAAAAAAGTAAGATATAGCAAGTAAAGTAACGAAGGAAAAAAAAGTAAAAAAAAAAAAAAAAAAAAAAAGTAAAAAAAAAAAAAGAAAAAAAACGGGAGAGAGCAAAAAATCTAAAGAAAGTATAAGCAAACCTTGATGATGAACAGAGGAACCTTTCGGCAGGTAAAGGGAGAGCTAGAGGGAAGGGAGGGGAGGGGGGAAAGACCGACCTCGAAGGGAAAAAAGAGGGAGGGGAAGGGGGAGGGAGGGGAGGAGGCGAAAGGATCTCCATCTGCGACATGCGGCGTGCGTGAGGTTCATCCATTGCTGCCTTGAGGAGATTAGCGCCGAGGAAATTGACTTCGATCCCCGGCCACAAGAAGGCGCCGAGGAACCCAAGGCGACGTGTTGGAGGCGCGAGATACGGAAAAACGATTCTTGGCGCCGGCCGAACGCACGCGGGGGCGGATGGGTGGGAGGGAGGGGGGAAGGGAGGGGAGGGAGAGGGGTAGAGGGAAAGGGGTGGAGGGGGAGGGAGGGAGGGAGGAGGAACGAGGTGGGAGAGGGAAAGGGGTGGAGGGGGAGGGGGAAGGGAGGGAGAGGGAAAGGGGTGGAGGAGGAGGGAGGGAGGGGGAGGGGGAAGGGAGGGAAGGAGGAGGAACGAGGTGGAGGGAAAGAGAAGGTATGGGGGTGGAGGGAGGGAGGAGGAACAAGGTGGAGGGAGAGGGGATAGGGGTGGAGGGGGGAGGCAGAGGGAACGAGGGTGGAAGGAGGGAGGGGGAACAAGGTGGAGGGAGGGAGGGAAGGAAGGAGGAGGTGGAAGAGGGAGGCAGAGGGCAATGGGGTGGAGGAGGGAGGGAGAAGGCATGGGGGTGGGGAAAAGGGGGGATAACGAGGTGGAGGGAGGGAGAAGGCACAGGGGCGGAGGGGGAGGGGGAACAAGGTGGGTACGGGGGTGGAAAAGGGAAGGGAGAGGAACAAGGTGGAGGGAGGGAGAGGGCACGGGGGTGGAGGGAGGGAGGAGGAACGAAGTGGAGGGAGGGAGGAGGAACAAGGTGGAGGGAGGTAGAGGGCGTGAGGGTGGAGGGAGGGAGAGAGAGGGAACGGGAGTAGAGGGAGGGAGGGAGAGGGAACGGGGGTGGAGGGAAGGAGGGAGAGGGCATGGGGGTGGAGATAAAAAAAAGAAAAAAAGGAAATTAGGAAACAGACCCTTGAGGCAAAAAGTAGGAATAGGGGAAAAGAAACAAAAGAAATATATCGGAAGAGAGAGGAAGATAAAAGAAATAA
>NC_091558.1:10490013-10495013 GCF_042767895.1 Penaeus vannamei | reverse complement strand
TTAGTACCTGAGGCCTACAGATTGAAATTCCGTAGTTTGCGTAAGACTGAATGTCAGAATTATCTTGAATTTGCAAGGGAAAAAGCTGATTTATTTATACGTTGGTGTGAAAGTGAGAGAATCTTTAAGGACTATGATAAATTATGTCAACTATTGCTTGTGGAAGAATTTAAGAAATGTGTGCCTGAAAGAATTAGAATTTATTTGAATGAAAACAGAGTGAATGATTTAGACAGAACAGCTCGTATGGCAGAAGATTTTTCTCTTATACATAAGCCAACTAGTATCGAAGGACAGAGGAAAGATAACTTTACAAAGGGTAATATGTCACCACAATCGTCTCCACCGACAGGTAATATAAATGAATATAAAAAGGGCACGGCCAGCCCTGGCCAGAGTTCCAATGGTAATAAGAGAAGACCCATTAGGTGTTTTAATTGTAATCTTTTGGGGCATACTAAGAGTAATTGTTGGTTTCTTAAAGAGAGACGCTCCAAGGATGTTCCAACAGCTCTTGCCAGTGTTAGGGATTCAGATGATATAAACCTTAATAATAATGTCCACAGTATAGGGAAAGTAAGAGCAGAATTCCGACCCTTTTGTTCAAAGGGGACGGTATCCATGGTCGGTGAAGAAGGTAACGAGAAGCCTGTGATTGTATTCAGAGATACAGGTTCTTTAATGTCTTTAATGTTAGAAGGTATGCTACCTCTATCAAAGGAATCCTCGGTTGGCGCTAATGCTATATTAGCTGGAATCGAGTGTGGACAAATGAGTGTTCCTCTTCACCGTGTTCATTTAAAATGTGACTATATTGACATGGATATTATAGTCGGAGTAGTGTCTAAGTTTCCTCTTGAAGGGGTTTCATTTATTCTCGCAAATGACCTGGCAAAAGAAAAGGTGTTTTGTGGCATAAATAATCCTATTGTTCTGAGTGCCCCAGATCTGGACTGCAGCAGTGTGCAACTGGATGAGTCGGAGATGTACCCGGCATGTGCGGTTACCAGAGCAATGAGGAGAGTGGTGGAAATGAGTCGTGAGGACGAGAAGAGACAAGGTAGTGTGACCACTGTGAGTGAAAACCAGATTGAAAAACTACAGGTATGTGACGATGTGGAGGAAGACTTTAGTAAGGATTTAAACTCGTTGTTTTGCCATGAATTTGATAACGGTGAGGTTGCGGACGAGCTGAGTACTTGCTCCGTAGAGAGGAAGAATTTAATAGATCAGCAAAAAGTAGATGCGGAATTACGTAAGATTGCTGAGTCAGCTCTGATAGATACCGAAATATCGGATGTTCCCACGGGTTATTATAAGAAGGATGGCATTCTAATGAGGAAATGGAGACCTTCACACGTGTCTGCTGGGGACGATTGGCTCACGGTGCATCAGATTGTCATACCGCGATCCTATAGGAGACAGATACTGAGTTTAGCTCACGACTCGCCAATGGCAGGACATCTTGGTATTAATAAGACTTGTAATAGGATACAGAAATATTTTTACTGGCCGGGTATGAGGAAAGACGTAGCACTTTACTGTAAGACGTGTCATAACTGTCAGGTGGTCGGCAAACCGAATCAGAAAATCACTGCCGCCCCGCTGTACCCGATACCCGCGATGTCTGAGCCATTTAGCAAAGTTATTGTAGACTGTGTGGGTCCTCTTCCGAAGACCATGGCTGGTAATGCATATCTCTTGACGATAATGTGCCAGACGACTCGCTATCCTGAAGCGATTCCTTTAAGGAAAATAAGTACTTCTGCAATTGTGAAGGCTTTAACTAAATTTTTCACCACGTATGGGTTACCTCAGTTTGTTCAGACAGATCAGGGCAGTAATTTCTTATCTGGGGTCTTTCAACAAACAATGAAACTCTTAGGGATTCAACATCAGATTTCAAGTGCCTATCATCCCGAATCCCAAGGCGCAGTAGAAAGGTTTCACCAAACTCTCAAGAATATGATCAGAACTTACTGCTATGACACAGAAAGAGTGGGATGAAGGTATATCCGTGTTACTGTTTGCGGTTAGAGAGTGTGTTCAGGAGTCTTTAGGATTTAGTCCATTCGAACTAGTCTTCGGCCACGAAGTCCGAGGTCCCCTCAGGCTTTTGAGAGAAAAGTGGTTTAGTGAGGGTGACTCAAACATTTTAAAGTACGTGATGGATTTTCGATGTAGACTAACTAAAGCTTGTGAACTGGCAAGAGCAAATCTAAGTGAGGCCCAGAGACGCATGAAGTCGTGGTACGATAAGAATACTAGACCTCGATCTTTCTCCTCAGGGGATAAAGTGCTGGTCTTCTTACCTGTGCCTGGCCCATCGCTAAAAGCACGGTACTTTGGTCCTTATGTCGTAGAGAGAAAGATTAGTAACTTAAACTATGTTGTACAAACTCCTGGTAGACGTAAGAAGTCGCGATTGTGTCACATTAATCAGATGAGACCATATTTTGAACGTAATGATTTTCCTATGAGTGAAAATAAGGGTGAAAGTGCAGAAATTCTGGTGACTCAAATTATAGACACTGTGAAAGCATGTAATGGGAAGGATGATGATTCTCTAGATAGTGTGCCTCACTCTAAATTGTGTAACTCAGAAATTTTGAATGACTTAACATGTAAGATTAAACATTTATCAGAACCTCTGCAAGATGAGTTAAGTAGTCTGCTGCATGAGTACTCCCATTTGTTCTCTGATGTCCCAACCAAGACTCATCTCTTATATCATGATATTGATGTAGGTAGTAATCCGCCTGTTAAGCAGCATCCTTATAGGATCAACCCTTTAAAACATAGCCAGTTAAGGGAAGAAATAAGTTACATGTTAGAAAATGGCATTATTGAGCCTAGCATGAGTGAGTGGAGTTCCCCCTGTATATTAGTTCCGAAGGCAGATGGTTCTATGCGTTTCTGTACGGATTTCAGACGTGTGAACGCATTAACTAGAGATGATAGTTATCCTATTCCCAGGATAGACGATTGCATTGATCTAGTGGGTAATGCTAAATTTGTAACCAAAATTGATTTGTTAAAGGGCTATTGGCAGATTCCTCTCACAGAACGTGCGAAACGCATCTCTGCTTTTGTAACACCTGATGGTCTTTATCAGTACTGCGTCCTCCCGTTCGGCCTTCGAACAGCTCCTGCAACTTTCCAGAGGCTAATTAACAGTATAATTGCTGGCATTGATGGGTGTAAGGCCTACCTCGATGATGTTATTATATACACAAATAGCTGGAAGGATCATGTAGCCAAGCTACAGGCGCTGTTTGATAGGCTAACTAAGGCGAACTTGACAATAAACCTCGCCAAAAGTGATTTTGCTCAAGCAAAGGTTACTTACTTAGGCTATACTGTAGGTCAAGGACAAGTTTGCCCTTTGAGTGGAAAGATCGAAGCAATCGATAATTATCCTGTACCAAAAACGAAACGAGAAGTGATGAGGTTTCTTGGCATGGCAGGATATTACCGCAGATTCTGTAAGAACTTTTCGAATGTCGTAGCCCCACTAACAGACTTGCTAAAGAAAAAAGTAAAATTCAAATGGTCGGAATCGTGCGAAGCTGCACTCAAAAAGATAAAGGCAATGCTAGTTTCCTCTCCCATTCTCGTTTCTCCCAATTTCGATAAACCGTTCATTTTGTATGTGGATGCGAGTGACATCGGAGCAGGAGCTGTGCTGTGTCAAGCTGATAGTAAAGGTATTGATCACCCTGTATGTTTCTTTTCAAAGAAATTTGATAAACATCAGAAGAATTATTCAACTGTGGAAAAAGAAACTCTGGGTCTCATTCTAGCACTCAGGCATTTTGAAGTATATGTCTATCCTGCCTTACATCTCCTTAAAGTTTATACAGACCACAATCCCTTGGTTTTCTTATCCAGGATGAGTTTTAAAAACCAGAGAATCATGAGGTGGAGCTTAGAATTGCAGAAGTATAACCTTGATATCCACCATATAAAAGGCAAAGAAAATGTAATTGCTGATGTTCTATCTAGAAAACAAATTCAATAATGTGTAAATCATCTCCATCTCACTTCCTCTCCTAATGTATGTGATTTGTACTAATTTTGACTTGTTCGCAGATGCTGTCGTTTAGAAAAATACATCAGTGTTGTGGTTACCATATGATGTTTCTGTTCATGGTGAAGTATTATGTCCATGTATCGCTATAGTTGTTTTCTTGTTTACCCTGTTTATAAGAAAATAATAGGATGTCAATATTATTTTTCGTTGATTCGTGTGTATTAAATGGAGACATAATTAAGCTATAATGTATGTAAAATGTATAATAAAAAAAGTCTAATGACTTTTTTTTCTTTTAAGGAGGGAGATGTGATGATGCTGGAGATGATAACGGCATCTGCTTCCTGAGCATCGACCTGCGCTAGTCTCCTCACCCGACTACGGATTTTCATTTCACAAGACATAGCTTTATGGGGATTGTTGTCCGAATTGTATATGCTTCGTCGGGTTCAGATTCACATTAAGGGTTCGCAGCTCATGGTTCGACCCTTCCTCATGGTATAGGGAACAACGGGGAAGGAGCTCACAACATACTTGGACGTCTGAGGGAACGAGCTGGCGAGCGCTGGTCGGTGGTCGGGAGGAGCCGGTTGTGGTTCGTGTATTTGTTTTCTTGTCTTTTATAGGGTTGCTATATATATATATATATATATATGTATATATATATATATATATATATATATATATATATATATATATATATATATAGAGAGAGAGAGAGAGAGAGAGAGAGAGAGAGAGAGAGAGAGAGAGAGAGAGCGAGAGAGAGAGAGAGAGAGAGAGAGAGAGAGAGAAGAGAAAGAGAAAGAGAAAGAGAAAGAGAAAGAGAAAGAGAGAGACAGAAAGAGAAAGAGAAAGAGAACGAGAACGAGAACGATAAAGAGAAAGAGAAAGAGAAAGAGAAAGAGAAAGAGAAAGAGAGAGTGAAAGAGAAAGAGAAAGAGAAAGAGAAAGAGAAAGAGAAAGA
>NC_091558.1:10480013-10482513 GCF_042767895.1 Penaeus vannamei | reverse complement strand
ATTGATAATGTCACTCAAATAATCAGAATGTCAATAATAATAATTACAGTAGCAATATTAGGGGAAAATCAGGTAATGGTCCATAGACTATTAGTTGACTCTTAGGTGGCCGAGCACTTATGGAGTATCAATAGATGCATTTCACAAAACAATAATGATTGAAACAAACATTTCCAGTTTGATGGGAGGTAAATCTCTAAATTGGCCTTTCTTGACATTGGGCCATCTACCTCTCGGCTCTAAATGCGTCTTTTTGCACATCTATGAGTCGGTCTTCACCTCTGTATTCTACTAAAGTCTAGTAAAATTAACTTCAAATATATATAGCATTTGGGGTGGTAATCACGACGGCCTACATTTGTGAAAAGAAAATATCAGTAAAATATAATAAACTACTAAACTAATTTTTGATAATAAATCAGAAAGGACTTCCATGTTTTCCCTATCATACTTGACACAGGATTATCTCCAAATGTGCGTAAATTTCCGTTGTAGGCTAAAAGACGCGTGTGAAGCTACACATCAAACTTCGGCCGAGTCATAGACAAAAATGCCAGTTAAGGACATTTTCGTGGGAAGTCGTAGACATATTTGCCGAGTCGAAGACAGATGAAGATTATCACATATCAGTCATGTCAAATAGACCGGAAGCTCATTCTGATTAATTGTCAACTGTTATTTGATCCGTTTTCTTGATTTTTAAAGCATATTTCTATTCGAAAATACAAATGGCGCCGCGCGATTTCACAGCTGACGCAATGACAAGAAACCGTTGCTCAAATCACAATTAAACAAATATAAAATGGGATAAAATATTATTATAGTCATTATAAAGGCAAGAATGATTGATATATTGTCAAACGTTAATTTGGTCGTTTATACTTACCACGACATAAACGATATTTTCTATAGATAAATATATGTATATTGTATATACATATATATTTTCCTTTGCAATATTAAGTGTAATTATTCTAGCTACAGGAGTAAATGCAGCACGTTTGTCAGTAGGAGTAGTAGTAGTATATGATTATAATTGATTTTACTACTTTCACTGTTGTTATAGCCTCATGATTATTGTTGTTACTGGCCTGTTGATATTATTTTTTTTCTTATTATTATCATTACTAGAATAAGGGTTGTTTCCATGTCAATCATTTTTTAAATCTTAACGGGTGTGTTTGGTATGATGGTCATTAATTTGAGCTATACGATTTTCCCATTAGCTTATGTTTCTCCAGGATAATTTACAACCACAACCTCAATGTGCCAAGGTAAGCTGAACACTAGCTAGAGAAAATTAAGCTAATGGGAAAATCTTATAGCTAAGAATAATGACCATCATACAACACCTTTTCATTAAAACTGCAAATCACTTCGGAATGTGATCCTGTGCAATCATTTCCCTGTGCTTTACTTTTTTCCTTATTATTCGTTTTATCTTCTATGCTTTTCATTCTTCCTTTTATTCTTTCTTTCTTTTTCTTTTCTTTTAGTCACATTAGTCCTTTCCATCAGCGTTGGAAGCTCGGTACAATTCGCAGAAATAAAGTTAATGTGAAGCTGAGTTAAATCTGTTCTGGTAATTTTTTACCTTAAATAGTTTCATGAATTGCTTCGGGAAATTGCAGCAACGAAATGGCAAAAGACAAGAAATTAATGAAAGTCAAGTTGATGAAAATAACCGTAGATTAAGTATAGTGTATATGGACGAATCTGTGGGGAAAAAAAAACATATCTTTTCATAAATCCATATATAAATTAGTGAAAAAATATGAGATACAGTGGTAATGAATTAGCCTACAAGGGTTTGTGTGTGTGTGTGTGTGTGTGTGTGTGTGTATGGGTGTGTGTGTGTGTGTGTGTGTGTGTGTGTGTGTGTATGTGTGTGTGTGTGTGTTCATTCTTCTTTATTTACTCATTTGTCTCATTTCTTATTCTTTATCCTATTTTTTATGTCCTCACCTTTCATTTCTTCTTTTACCTTTTCCCGTGACGGATTATTTATAGCTGATTTTTACTGATTCTCTTTCGCTTTGCGATTCTGTTCGGATTTTATTTTATTTTTTATTTTTATTTATTTATTTTTTTTGATGAATCTACTCTGATTACACCGTATGATTACAAAATGAAGACTCTTAAGTAAATATAATTACTTTAATTGAAATATACAGATGCACATAACTCGAAAATCATAATCATAATGGCGTACCTACGTGTGTGTGTGTGTGTGTGTGTGTGTGTGTGTGTGTGTGTGTGTGTGTGTGTGTGTGTGAGTGTGTGTGTGTGAGAGAGAGAGAGAGAGTGTGTGTGTGTGAGTGAATGAGTGTCTCTGTGTGTGTGTGTGTGAGTGAATGAGTGTCTGTGTGTGTGTGTGTGTGAGTGAGTGAGTGTGTCTGTGTATGTTTGTGTGTGTGTGTGCGTGCTTTTAACATGTCACATTAATCATTTACTTTACATTTAAGAGAAACGACCAGGTCATTCGTATTCCCATCGATCC
>NC_091558.1:10470013-10472513 GCF_042767895.1 Penaeus vannamei | reverse complement strand
GTTCCATCTTTTGTTTCTTCGTCTCTCCTATTCTTCCTTTCTCACTTTACCTTGTCCTGTTATTCATCTCCTCCGGCATGTCCTCTTTCCTATCCGCATTTCATTCCCTTCCTTCCTCCCTTTTCTGCTTCCATATTCCTTCCACTCCTACTCATATCCCTCTTATCCTTCCTTCCTTCATTTCCTCCTGTACCTCACTCTCCTTCCACCTATTTCCTTTCTTTTTTCCCCTTCCTCTTCTTTCTTTCCTTCCTTTTACCTACCTTCTTCCTCTCTCTCCTTCCCTCCCCCACTCATATCCCTTTTCTCTCTTTTTTCCTTCTTATTCTCCTACCCCTCCTCTTCCTTTCTTATTTCCTTCGCTCTCCCATTTTCCTTCGCTCCTTCATCCCTCCTCTTCCTTCCCTCCTTTGACATTCCTAGCTCTCTTTTTATTTTCCCGTGGTCCTGCAGTGAGCCCAATTTTGCTCATTTTCCCTCTTCCTTTTTCAGCCTCTCTTTTCTTTCTCATCTTCTTCTCTTTCTTATTTTTCTTCCTCTTATTCTTATTCTTGGTCTTAAAATAGTTTGTCTTTTCCTCTTCTTAATCTTTCTTTGCTTCTACTTTTGGCATAAACACACACACACACACACACACACACACACACACACACACACACACACACACACACACACACACACACACACACACACACACACACACACACACACACACACGCACACACACACGGACGTACGCACACATACATTCATTAATGGACACATTTATATATATGTACATATATATATATATATATATATATATATATATATATATATATATATATATATATATATATATGTGTGTGTGTGTGTGTGTGTGTGTGTGTGTGTGTG
Organism: Penaeus vannamei; assembly: GCF_042767895.1. Lineage (NCBI taxonomy): Eukaryota > Metazoa > Arthropoda > Malacostraca > Decapoda > Penaeidae > Penaeus > Penaeus vannamei. The sequence continues at coordinate 10,471,637 of NC_091558.1, read as the reverse complement.
TGTGTGTGTGTGTGTGTGTGTGTGTGTGTGTGTCTTTGTTTATGTATATGTAATCTATAACTTTTTCATATACATACTATTTCAATGTATTCTTACTGAATATACTGTACTGTTGCCAATATGTCTGAGGAATTATCAAAATCTAAGAGTAAAACAATCCTTTCAGAATTCCATCTCATGACATGACCATGAACTGAATTATGGTCATTAATCCCCGATCATGTCGCCACCACTCGAGAATTTGGATTTTGAGGAAATCTTGGGGAAAAAAATCACTCAGTTTTGACTTGCCTAATTGTCAGTTGGGTAGCATGACTTTAATGGTCTTGAGGGCTCGTGGGGTGGATTGCATTCATAAAGAACATTTTTAACCATTTCCATTTTATTCTAGAAACACCTAATGATAAACAGATGGCATGTCATAATGTAAAACTTGGTAATAAATATTATAAAACAATCAATATTTTCTACTAATTTAACTCATATTTAAGGTTCAGTTTATACCCTCCTTTTTTCTACTAATTATAATTCATTAATCAGTACTACAAATACAGACACATATGTGAGACGGGATTGAGACCCTCACACCATTCACTGTGGCTCGATCAGTACTAATTAGGTTTAGCCACCCACACTAATCGTGCCATTGCTAGGTATTTTCACCTACGAGAGAGCAGCCACCTCAACTCTCAGCCTCCTCAGTTCCCTTGACAATAGTAGCAACTACTCATCCTGACGCAAAGAACAAATGTTCCAAGCCCCCACCCTGACATCCCGCCTGAGGTTCAACCTTAGGCAGTCTCTCCGGTTGGACAGCACCTCTCTCACCCCCACCCACAGTGCCCTATATAAAGGGAGGCAGTAGGCTGCGGAAACTACCATCCGCCTGTGGGGTTCCCTTGGGATTAACCCCAAAAGCTTCACACTAGACTGGCGGCTGCCAGAACACAGGCTTCCATTCCCATCCTGCACCTCAGCAGTCGCCCTCCCAACGAGGCCCACAGTCTGCCTCACTTGCTGGTTTTCCCTCAAATTCAAATTATTTATATAACCATTAATGGTACATACATTTGTATCAGTTACAGTGATAATAAACACGTTAGTAAGAATGGCTGAGCCTTTTGAGGAATGTGTTCCTCTTGAAAGGCACCTAAAGAAAATACATGTTGAGATGAGAAAGGAGTTTTACAATATAAATGATTAGTGCTATGGTTTGCTTTGGCATATCCTATACATGTATTTATTTGTGAATGCATAACATTTTAGAAGAAATGAAAGAAAACAAAGATAAATTAAAAGAATAACACAAATACAATAGAATAAGAAAAAATATAAAGGACTATACAAAGCATGCAACAACAATAAGCTAGCAAGAGTCTCCGCAGTGCTCGTTTGAAGATGCCAACAGTAGCTTTGTAAGTGATTGACTGTGGTAAGCTGTTTCATATTTTTACACCTTGGAAATGTTTGAAAGCTCGACTTTGTTTTGATCTCATAATGGGAATTTATATCTATAATTGTTGCGTAATGAATGATTGGCGTTGACTCTGAGTAGATATATCGGGATACTCTAAGATTTGAAAGTTCTTGTATGTAGAACTTTTATGGTCAGTCTTACAGAGCT
>NC_091558.1:10437513-10440013 GCF_042767895.1 Penaeus vannamei | reverse complement strand
TAAATTATGATGGTAATATAAAGAAAATCAGCAGTAATGATAACAACTGACTGCGATTACGATCATGATGACTAATGATAGTAATTAAGAATAAAACAAGTGACAACCAAAACTAATCCTCATTTTCATCTCTCTTTGTGGTAGAAAATTATGGTTATGACAAAGAAATTCAAAGTAACAAACACAAGGACGATGTTGCAAAGAAATTTAGTATCATTATCATCCCTCCCAACCGTATTACTTATTGCTATAGTAATGAAAATGATGATAATAATGATAATGATAGTGAAAACTATTATTGTATATTTCTTGCTATTGTTAGCAGCATTATTATCATTATTATAGCTATTATTATCACTATTATCATCATTTTTATTGTTATTATTTTTTATTATTATTATTATTAGTAGTAGTAGTAGTAGTATTACACACAAATTATCATTATCATTATCCTCATTATTATCATCATTAACTATCGTCATCATGATACATAATACATGTATATATATTATGTGTGTGTGTGTGTGTGTTGTAGAAGGACAGATGATAGGTAGATATGTAGGTAAGTAGGTAGATAAATGGGTAGGCAGAGAGATAAGCAGAACTGATAGATGGGTAGACAAATAGATGGATAAATGTATAGACAGAGAGATATAGATGGATAGAAAGTTGAAGATAGATAGATACATAGAGAGAGAGAGCGAGGGAGGTGGAGAGGGAGAGGGAGAGAGAGGGAGAGAGAAAGGGAGGAAGGGAGAGAGAGAGAGAGAGAGAGAGAGACAGAGAGAGAGAGAGACAGAGAGAGAGAGAGAGAGAGGGAGAGAGAGAGAGAGAGAGAGAGAAGGGGAGAGGGAGACGGAGAGAGAGGGAGAGAGAGAAATGGAGGAAGTGAGGGAGGGAGAGAGAACGTCAGAGACCGCCAGATAGACAGGTCAGATAAGATCAGCACATTTCGTTTCTCACTACAATAATCTTTTTCGTATTTTTTCAATATCTGCCTATGGGTTAAGCTTATAACAATCACTATCAAAATCGTTTCTTTTCCATATTTTAAAAGGAAAAAAACGACAATCCCTCAAATTTGAATATCAACAATACCGTTTTTTTTTATGTCTGTCTCTCTCTCTCTCTCTCTTTTTTTTTTTTTTTTTTTTTGTCCCAGCAGAAGCCAACGTATATTTTTACAATTTATGTTGACTGCAGCAAATAATACCGAATTCCTTTTAATCCTTAGCATCAAAAACAATCAAGATAATTGAAAATCATTGATTTATTTTTACTTTTGAGAGTGGGAGGGATTGAGCGAGTGTTAGTGCGTGTGTCTGTGTTTGTGTTTATGTTTGTTTGTGTTTGTGCGTGTGTCTGTGTTTGTGTGTGTTTGTATTTCTTTGTGTGTCTGTGTGTATTTGTCTGTGCGTTTGTTTGTGTGTCTGTTTTTGTGTTTGTTTGTGTGTGTTTGTGTTTATTTGTATTTGTGTATGTGTTTGTGTGTGTGTGTGTGAATTTGTGTGTGTGTGTGTGCTTGTTTGTGTGCGTTTGTGTTTGTTAGTGTTTGTGTGTTTGTGTGTGTGTATTTGTGTGTTTGTGTTTGTTTATGTTTGTGCGTGTGTGTGTGTGTGTGTTTGCATCCTCAATAAAAAAAACTTTAGTTATAATGATAAGAAAAGAAACAGTAACAATGCTGATACTGATAATACTAATATCAACTGTAGTAGTTGTAAGAGAAATAATGACTTTGATGATGATAATGATAACAATTATTATTGTTATTATCATTTATTATAATTATTCATATAATTACTATCATATTATTATTATTATCATTGTTATCATTGTATCAATTATCACTTTTATCATTATCATCATCACTATTATCATTATAATAATCATCATTAGTTATCATTATCATCCTTTTCTGACTATTATTATTTCTTATTATTATTATTATCATCATTATTATCATCATCATCATTATTAGTATTATCATCATTTTATTATTATTGTTATTATCATTATCATTATTATCATCATGATTTTTTATCATGATTACTATTATTACTATTATCATTATTATCATTATTATTATTATCATTGCTATCTTAATTGTATTTTCTACCGTTTTATCATGATTACTAGTAGTAGCAGCAGCAGTTAATGTAGTATTATCATTGTCATTATCATTATTATTATTGTTATTATATATATATTTTTTTACTTGTTATCAATACCATCATTACTTTTGCCATTATTACTATCATTGTTATTGCTATCATTACTATAACGGTAATAAAAAAGGTAATGATAATGATAATGATAAGAATAATGATAATGATAATAATCATAATGATAACGATGATAATAATAATGATGACATTGCTAATGATAATGATAATAATAACAATAATTATGATAATGATAATGATGATCATAATAATAACAGAAATGATAATGATATTAATAATAATAACAATAATGATAATAATGATAATATCAATAATAA
>NC_091558.1:10355013-10367513 GCF_042767895.1 Penaeus vannamei | reverse complement strand
TCTCCCTCTCCCTCCCTCTCCCGCTCCCTCTCTCTCTCTCTCTCTCTCTCTTTCTCCTCTCTCTCTCGGATCAACCCGGCCATCCCTTTGGCCAAAACCTTCTATGGGAGGTCTGTCGTTGACTACCTTCCTCTTACTCTCTGTCAGTTTTCGCGGTCAATAGATGAATAGATCGATGTACATATATATGTATGCATGTGTGTGTGCGTGTGTGTGTGTGTGTGTGTGTGTGTGTGTGTGTGTGTGTGTGTGTGTGTGTGTGTGTGTGTGTGTGTGTGTGTGTGTGTGTGTGTGTTTGTGGGTGACTGTCAAAGCCTCTGAAAAAAAAAATCAAAACAGTCTGACCAAGTATACTCCAACGTGACCTGTCTCAACGTCCGATGTCTGTCCTCTCCCCAACTCGCACCTCACTACTCCAATGTCATCAGGCCTCATCTTCGACCGGGTGGCACCACCTTTATCAACAGCATTTGCGCCAGCCTCCAAGGAGTTGTTATCGATGTCCCTGCAGTGGAAAATGACCTTGGTTTACTCCCCTAGCGAGTACCTGGCTCTCCTTCACTCGGACCTCGAAGGTGGACCTCCATCGCCAGCAAAAGCAACTAGCACTGGAGGTCTGAGCGTCTGCCTCCGTTCCCGCTGGCCAACACCTCTGCGTCGACGGCTCTCTGTGGGCGGTCGGGGGCGCGGCGTGGACCCCGTTCCCCCCACATTTTGGAGCCGCCGGGTGGGGGGTGGGGGGGGGGGGAGCGGATGGGTTGGCCGTAGATCGCCCAACTCGTCAAGCTCTACCTACTGTGAGCTTCATGGCCTCCTGGATCCTGTCTTTCCCCTCACTCTGATATACGTCTGTAAATACTACTTGCCGGGGGGTGATAGTTTAGACACCCTTCTTGTGAGATATTCACATTTTGGTTCATATCAGCCGTGTTTAAATTTGTTATGTGTGTGTGTGTGTGTGTGTGTGTGTGTGTCAAAGTGTGAACGTGCGCATATATGTGTCTATGTTCACAACGTGCCCTGTACGACGACTACACCCCTTTTGTACATCTTTATAAAACTGTTTGTGTGCAATTAATGAATCAAAGCAAATCGGTCTTCCTCTCTTCATTTTTGTTTCTGTTTCTCTGTTGGTCTGCTACTGTTATAATGATGATGGTGCTAATTGCATTATCACATTCAGAATACAATAGTGTATACTGCTTTCATAGTGAATATGCCAGTACGGTTGTGTTTCATCATTCACTGCATTATAATAGTTGATGTATATACTTTCCTGCACAAATGTTTATCACATTGCTAATAACAATGAAATATATATCACGTAGACAATATAATGGGTATAACAATAGAAATTATTATTTCTTGTTTGACTGAACGTCTATTTTGAGGGATGTGTACTGATTTTTTCTTTCTTTTTTTCTTTTTTTTTCTTTTTTATTTATTATTATTATTATTTGTTTTGTTTTTGTTTTATGAAGAAGAGTCGTTTACTGCTCTGAACGACCAACATTTTTTAGACTAATTGGTTACTTGTGCCTCTGGATCACTGGTAACCAGGTAGGAATTTCAGAGGAATGTACATTAGTCTTGGCAGTAGTGTCGATAACGGCATAGACTTAGGTGAAGTCTCGAAAGATGATTTAGTTCAAGGATATATTGGATAACTTGAAGCGTCCATGCGTCACGCGTTAAGTTTTAAACGTATGTCGACCTTTGAGATCGAATTAATCAATGTTCTGTCTATCAGTTGTATTAAGTCATTTCTTTTGTTTATTTTGATTAATTACTAGATTTGTGAAACAGGCTGAAGTTCAGGTCACTGATGGGAGAGTCTTTGTTATTCGTCTGACATTTTTATTTTATTTTTTTTTATTTTTTCATTAACAACTCGCTTCGTGGGAAACTAATGAAACAATCATGGAGTGATATTTCACAAGGAAGAGATATTTAGAATTCTAGTTATTAAATGATGTTTCATTTACCAGATTTTCCTTATGAAGTGTTATGAACATTGGTAAACTGTCAGTAGTGAAGAAGGGCGGTGACAAACCCTGCTCGTTTCCGTGACTTTTCGTGAGGCACTTTAAACGACCTAATAATTTTTAGAGATCTAGAATCAGTTTTATAATTTACTCTATTCGTTTTAACACCAAATTTTGCTATATAAATGAGGCTTCAAATTATAAATATGCCAGTAAGGTGGGCAATTTTGTCGTACTTTCTCTGTGTAGTCAAAACAATTTTACAATTTTACAATTTACAATTTTAACCAATACGTTTCTTAACTAATCAATATCGATCTCGGCAATATGAATGATAGTTGTTACAGTAATGATGATGATCATAAGGATAATAAGGATCCTAATGACAACAGCAACAATGGTAATAATGATAATAATAATAATAATAATAATAATAATGATAAGGCTAGAAATAATGATAATAATAATAATATTAATAATAATAATAACAATAATAATAATAATAATAATAATAATAATAACAATAACAATAACAATAACAATAACAATAACAATAATAATAATAATAATAATAATAATAATAATAATGATGATGATGATGATGATGATGATGATGATGATGATGATGATGATGATGATGATGATGATGATAATGATAATGATAATAATAATAATAATGATAATAATAATAATAATAATAATAATAATAATAATAAAATAATAATAATAATGATAATAATGATGATGATAATAATAATCATAATAATAATAACCTTAATAAAAAATTTAATGTTAATGGTAAGCAATAATAATAATGATAATAGTAACAATGATCATGATAATAATGGTACTAATAGTAATAATAACAATGATAATATTGATAATAATAAGGATGATGATACTAAGAACAATGATAATATTAATATTAATAATAATAATAATAATAATAATAATAATAATAATAATAATAATAATAATAACAATGACAATAATGAAAATAGTATTAATAATATTAATAATAACGATGATGACAATGATAATAACAATAACAATGATAATAAGGATAACAATAATAATGATAATAATAATTATAATGATTATAATCATGATAACAATAATAGTAATGATAATCATAATAATGTCTTTATCATTATCATTATTATTATTATTATTATTATATTTATTATTATTTTTGTTATTGTTGTTTTGTTGTCGGTGTGTTTATTTTCTCTATTGTTATTCCTATTGATGATAATAATATTATTATAACAATGATGTTGGTCATAGTAATAATATTAAGCATAATAATAGTATAAGTAACAACAAAACAGACAAGTGAGGCACTTTACTTCAACACACCAAGAAAATATTTGGGATTATATGACACTCGCTGCTTTAAATTCCAGGTTGCAAAACGTCAATCACTGATCATGCATTTGCAACACGAGCATTTTGACACAGGCGCGAACATTCTTTGTCTGAAAATATTCCACGCTGGTTTCAAGATTTTCGTTTACATTTTAGAAACAGAAAAGATGTTGATTTGACTTCTTTTTGTTTTCTTCTTTTTCCTTTTTTTTCTTTTTATTCTTCTTTTTTTCCTTGTATCTTTTTCTTCTTTTTTTCCTTTTTCTTCTTCCTTTTCCCTTTTCTTCTTTTTCCTTTTTTCATTTTCTTCTTCCTTTTCTTTTCTTCATCTTTTTCCTTTTTTCTTTTTCTTCTTCTTTTTCCTTCTTTATTTTTCTTTTTCTTCTTATTTTTCCTTTTTTTTCTTCTTTTTCCTTTTTTTATTTTTTATTTTTCTTCTTCTTTTTTTTTTTCTTTTTTTTTTCCTATTTTCATTTTCTTTTTCCCTTTTCTCTCTCCTTTTCCTTTTCCTCTTCTTTCTCTCCATTTTTTCTTTGTGTGTAGGGAGGAGTGGATTCAAATACTCTCAAAGCCACGATACCATTGCCCAAAATCAGCGAATTATAACACTGATATGACATAATGCAACTCTCACGATTCCCATGCAACCTCTGGCTCTTTTTCTGCCCTTGCAACATGCAGCAACGTGATATCCTGTATGGTGTCATGAATCAATATCATGCATTAGGATCCGGCAGCGTGGATTAACAGGAAATCCATTACATAAATCAGTCATTTTAACAGTAAACATAAAGGTAAAAAAAAGGGAAGAAGAAATATAAAAGTCAGAAAAGGCAGAAGAAATACAAAAGGAAGAAAAGGAAGAAGAAATACAAACAATAAAAAGAAAAAAAGAACGAAAAACAAATAAGAATTAGAAGATAGAAAAAAAATGAAGAGACGGGGAGGTGAAGAGGGAGAATAAAATGACACGAAAGAAGGGAATATGTGAAAATAGGAAACAAGTAAAGTAATGTGAACAGCGAGAAAAACACCCATGGGAGGCATTGTTTACGTTGTATGTTATGAGAATGTTTATTTTCGTGCATGTTTCTAGAAGTTTCGTCGCGGTATGAGTGATTATATTTATGGCTCTGTATATGCGCATGTGAATTTCTCCGTCTTTCGCTTTGGCTCTGTGTCTTTTGACGTGTTTGTTTGTTCCTCTCTTATCCTCCTTCTCTCTTTCTCTCTCTCTCTCTCTCTCTCTCTCTCTCTCTCTCTCTCTCTCTCTCTCTCTCTCTCTCTCTCTCTCTCTCTCTCTCTCTCTCTCTCTCTCTCTCTCATGTACACACAAACATGCACGCGGGCATATACACAAACTCACACATACAGAGGAGACAGAGAGAGAGAGAGAGAGAGAGAGAGAGAGAGAGAGAGAGAGAGAGAGAGAGTGAGAGTGAGAGAGAGAGAGAAAAAAAAAGGAGAAAGAAAGAGAGAGAGAGAGAGAGAGGAGTAAGGAGAGAGAGAGGAGGAGTGAGAGTGAGAGAGAGAGAGAAAGGAAGAAAAGGAGAAAAGAAAAGGAGAGAGAGAGAGAATGAGTGAGTGAGAGAGAGAGAGAGAGAAAGAAAGAGATAAAGAAAGGAAGGGAGAGAGAGAGACTGTGCAAGAAAAATCGCAAACAGTCTTCATTCACTCACGTCCGCGATCAGCTGAGGTATCTCATATTTGCATTACTCATGTATGCACACATGCTACGCCACCACGGACTTCTCATTCTCCTCCAAGCGTAAAAAAAGCACACAAATATTTGAAGTCCACGTTCCTGAGTTGAGTGGCACTTACTATAAAGCATTTTGATGCATTCCGTTTCTTAGGGTAAATTGCAACGCTGATATAGAGTGATTTATAATTTTTTTTTTTCTCCTTCTTCGGTGTGTGTTTGTGTGGCTTATTGCCGACGTTCGCTAGGTGTTGGTGACGATGAAAAAGGAACTAAACCGAATTTACAAAAAAAAAAAAAAAAAAAAAAAAGGAAATAAACACAAACAAACAGAAACACAGTAACGTATATACAAAGAAAAATAAATAAATAAACAGAAAACGGTCACAAAATAGACGGGTTAAGAACACAACTTTCAACAGGCGTAGTAAATATAAAAAATCGGAAATGTTTACCGCATCCGAATCGCGTCTCTTGGCGCGTTCGAAACGCTGCGTTCTTGTTCCCTTTACATTATTTAAGTTTTCCTTTTTTCAAATATGAAAGAAAATATCTTTAATAATGAATATATACAATCTGAATCATTGTACTTATCACATCAGCTGTTTCTCTTATTTGATGTAACGTTATTGCCGCCATTATTTTCCTATACGTTGCGAACACGAAGCCACTGTCATATTATTGTGTTTATATGGCTTTTGTTGCATCTGTTCCTGTTATTATTTCTGCTGCTGATGTTTTTATTGCTTTTATTGTCATTATTATTCTTGTCATCATCATAATTATCATTTTCTATTCTTATCGTTTATCATTATTATTGCAATAGTTATTCTTATTATAATTATTATGATTGTTAGTATGATCATAACCATTATCATTATCATCATCATAATCAATCATCATCATTACCATCATCATCATCATCATCATCATCATCATCATTCTCATCATCTTTAGTAGCATCATCATTCTCATCTTCATCATTATCATAATTCATGTTATTTTAATCATTCCCATTATCATTCTATACTTATTACTATCATTACTATTAGTATTATGATTATTGTCATTTTCCATCTCCATCTCCATCACCATCATGATTATCGTCATCATTATTGTAATTATCATAACTATGATTGTTTATTATGATAATGCATCCAAGTTGGTCTAAGACACACCGCTGGTAAAAAAAAAATCATAAAAATCTATTCGTAACATTTTGAGTTATCCTGCAAACCAACGAAAATGCAAACTAACCTACACTACCAAAAATATAACCTTGGCGGAGGTAATAATAACATTAATAACTGTTATTAGTTTATAGGTTATCTCTGTTAGATGAAGATACGAACTCAGGTGTCACGTAGAAAAAAAAAAGTGTTAAATACAGTGTTAAAAATTGGCTGGGACAAAGAAGTCCTGATGCAGGTATTTTTCGAATTATAAGAATTAAGTGATAAACAGCAAGGGGTGTGGCCGGATGAGCTCCATCTTGCAGGGCTGTCAAACTCACTTACCCCATTTACCTTATTATGCAGCATGCGGGCCAGGAAATCAGGAGAAAAGGCAACGAAACGGCCATATAGTTGACGTAAAAACAGAAGGCTATTTCATTCACTACAAAAACACACACACACAAAAAATAATCTTAAAGGATATAGGGCTGGCTTTATTTATCACATAATGGAAGACTGAAATAGCAAAATTCCAGCGGGCCACGTATTTGACACCCATGCCATGGTAAGAATCAAAGGACGCTTAGTAACGGAAACTGGCAGGCCGGGCTCCTACCGATAAGCCTACTTGAAGGGATTTGTGGTCGGTTTGTTACAATTGTGCAAGGCCCGACCCAATGAACTTTCATTATATGTACATGAACATACACGGAAATAAATGTATACCTGTCAGTCGAAACATGCATACCTACCGTATAGATAGATAGATAATTGTATATCTAGCCGACTGATAAACATATATGCATTTATTCCTATGTATATGTATGTCCGCATAAACGAATATTCATTGGGTCAGTCCTCGCACAATTTTAACAAACTGGACGGTAGAGTACGATCTTGGTGGGACAAGAACAGGAAATAGACGACAGCAACATAGGCGTGTTATTTCTGTAGCATAAGATCACGAAGGAAATGAAGATTTATTATGGATATACAATGGAACTGCATAATTTTTAAATCTAAATATAGTTTTTCTGATATTGTGGTTAGTAGATCTTTACTGAGTGAATGGAAATAGATGGGTTAGTTTTTAGGTTCAGTTAGATAGTCAAGTGCTTTCTAAAATTGATAGCTCAGCGGAAGGGTACTAGACTACTAGACAGGGACGAGGCATTTGATTTACTGATTGCTTTGCTGTCTGACTTAACCATTTGCTTTTGCCATGATTATTAATTTTACTTGCTTGATGATTGATTCATTTATTCATTTACAAATACGTTTTGATTTCTGTTTGCCTTCATGAACCATGTATTTTATGATTTTAATTCTTTGTGTGTGTGTGTGTGTTTAGAATATTAAGTTATTATTTGTTCTTATGATGATTATTATTCTGTTATATGATATTTTATTCACTTATTCATGAAGATATAACTTAGTATTTGAATGTTATTCATTTTCTTCTTGTCACGTTTCTTTACTGACAGTTATATAACAGTTATATGTATGTGAAGTATTTCTTAAAGGAAATTTGGCCCACGGAAAAGCATTCAAGCATTATTACATTGCTGAAGCGCCAAGAATCCAAATGGTATTTTATCTGATTTTTATTGCACATCATCTTTGATACCGTAATTGTGTAATATTGCATTGGTGATCATTAATTAATAAATGTCTTGATTTTTACAAAGATATAACTGATAGTGATTGAATAGTATCAATATCGTCACAATGACTATATTAACGGATTGTTGAAAGTTTCACTGTAACTAATGAAAGCAAGTAAACATCTATTGATTTGATGTAATGATAATAATATAAATAATGATGAAAATAGTGATAATGATATGAATAATGATGATAATAATGGTAAAGATATAAATAATGATACAAGTAATGATAATGATTTAAACAATTATTACAATAATGATATAATTTATTGATGAGAATAATGATAGTGATAATAATGATGGAAATAATGATTTAAATTATGATGAAAATAATGATAATGATATAAATGATGATGCAAATAATGATAATCATATGATTATGAAAATATGATAATGATATAGATAATGATAAAATTAATGATAATGATACAGCTAGATGAGAATAATGATAGTGATAATAATGATGGAAATAGTGATTTAAATTATGATGAAAATAATGATAATGATATAAATGATGATGCAAATAATGATAATCATATAATTATGAATATATGATAATGATATAGATAATGATAAAATTAATGATAATGATACAAATAATGATAATCATATAAATAATAAAAATAATGATAATGATATGATTAAAGATGAAAGTAATGATAATGATGTCGATTATGATTAAGACAATTATATTGTTGATAATGATATTTAAAAAAAATTATACGAACAACAATATAACAGGGGAGAGGGGAGGTAGATGGAGAGAAGGAAAATGAAGAAAGTAGGAACAGAGATAAAAAGAGATAGAAAGGACATAGGGAGGGAAGGAAAAGAGAAAGAGAATGGAGGGAGGAAAGATATTCTAGTGGAGGAGAATAGCATTATATTGCTCTCCCAACGCACTTCCCCCTCTAGCAACCTTTTTATTTGGGGGGGGGGAGGGTAGGTCGTGTACTCACCGTTGGCTTGTAGAAGGAAAAAGTTATTAACTTTACAATGCTGTCTTTGAACCATACGTGTATTTAGGAATTTGAATGTGCTACAGTATGTTGGAGATTTTGAAAGGAGATTTCTCTGTCTGTCTGTCTGTCTCTCTCTCTCTCTCTCTCTCTCTCTCTCTCTCTCTCTCTCTCTCTCTCTCTCTCTCTCTCTCTCTCTCTCTCTCTCTCTCTCTCCTCTCTCTCCCCTTCTCTCTCTCTCCTTCTCTCCCTCTCCTTCTCTCCCTCTCCTTCTCCTCTCCCTCTCCTTCTCCCCTCTCTCTCCTTCTCCTCTCCTTCTTTTCTTCTCTCTCTCTCTTCCTCTCTTTCTTCTCCTCCCCCTCTCCCTCTCCTCCTCTCCCTAGCCCCCTCTCTCTCTCTCTCTCTCTCTCTCTCTCTCTCTCTCTCTCTCTCTCTCTCTCTCTCTCTCTCTCTCTCTCTCTCTCTCTCTCTCTCTCTCTCTCTCTCTCTCTCTCTCTCTCTCTCTCTCTCTCTCTCTATCTCTCTCTCTCTCTCTCTCTCTGCCTCTCTGTCTCTCGCTCTCTCTCCTCTCTATCTCTCACTCTCCTCTCTCTCTCTCTCTCTCCTCTCTATCTCTCTCTCTCCTCTCTCTCTCTCTCTCTCTCTCTCTCTCTCTCTCTCTCTCTCTCTCTCTCTCTCTCTCTCTCTCTCTCTCTCTCTCTCTCTCTCTCTCTTTCTCTTTCTCTCTCTCTCTCTCTCTCTCTCTCTCTCTACTTTCCTTTTTGCTTCTCTTTTTTTACAAATGACAAAGTCCTTGTGATATTAAAAGTGATGACCAAAAACCAGAGTTGAAGAAATACTAATCACTTAAATATCATTATCTCTGTTTTACAATGATCGGAGAAATTTCATGGAAATATGATTAATTCACTTATTTACCTTATTTAACTTATTTAAAGAAGTTTGTAGAAAGATCATTAGAGCAATGTAAGTTTTGCTTAATAATCAAAGTCTGAATAATGAAATTAAATTCCATATCCATAGTACATTGCCATCGCGAATAATAATGACAATAATAATAATAATAATAATAATAATAATAATAATAATAATAATAATAATAATAATAATAATAATAATAATAATAATAATAATAATAATAAAAATAATAATAATAATAAAATGATAATGATAATGATAATGATAATAATAATGATAATGATAATGATAATGATAATGATAATAATAATAATAATAATAATAATAATAGTAATGAAATAAAAAGACATGTGAAAGATATTTCACGCGCATGTAATTCTTTGAAATCTAATACATTGATGTGTATTTTACTTTGTAATCACATCCTCACCTGCCTCGTGGATGTTCTGTTGGTTATATGAAAACAGTTTCTTTAGGAGAAATTTTTAGGTTTTCTTTTCTGTCTTTATTTATCCACCTGGCTTACCTCATTTGTATTTTTTTTTTCTTTTAAGGAATGACTGACGTAATTAGTTATATTTGTTACTCTCACATGTTACTAATACCGCTGCTGTTACTGGTGTTAATATTGCAAAGTAATTCATTGTCTTTTATTTCATAGGAACAGTATTAAAAGATAATTTGAATTTAATTTACAAGAAATCAGAAAAAAAAGTATAAATTTTCCACAAAGAACATGATAGAGTATAATTTTTCCGTGTACATTGTGCCTAAGAATATGACATAATGTGATTACTGATGAACATACAGGTTATATTCAAGGAAAACAAATAGGAAGAGGAAGAGGACGTAATATATTATATAAAAAAGAAATACGACATTATTTTTATTGTTCTTACCATCTCGTAGACGTGATGTGTAAGACATCATGTGATATCAATTAGCCTAGGGATGATTACGAAATACCCTTGCTATGATTACCTATCCATTAGTATTTTCTGATCATTAAGACAAGCGAGGTCATTATTACAACGAAAAATAATGGAATACAGCGTCCCATTATACCTACTCAATAGTAATGTAGATGAATGAATAGGTAGAGAAATACACCGTGCAAGTTATGCTTCCATCACCATGATTATGCCTCTTAAGATGGACAGCTAATGCATGTCTATTATTCAAATTAGATATCTCTATCTTCATCTTTACCCTTCTCATCTATCTTTTCCTCTCAGTCATCTTTACCTTTCCCATATCTCCTCTCCTCTAAACATGTATTTTCATCTCAATTATCATAAAATTACATACAACATTCGGGACTATAATGTATACAGCGGTTGAATATAAGTCTATGCTAAGCGATGGAAGACTTTTAAATAACCTCAGAATGTGATAAATGATAGGTCGGCCTCCTTTTAGATTTTGCATAATTACTGCAATAAATGGAACGCGAAATGGAATAAAACGATTGAATCTAGATTGAATTTCCATTACTCAAAGTGAGCGATCATGAACATAGTCTTCTTATTGTCGTATTTGTGTTTGTGTGTTTGTATTTTTATTGTTTTCTCAAGAACATTTTAATTATACAGGCACGACCACACACACGCTCATGGACACAGAAACACACACACACGCACACACAAAGAAGCACACACACACACACATATATACACAGAAGCACACACGCACACGCGCGCGCGCAGAATTAGAGAGAGAGAGGGGGAGAGACAGAGACAGACAGACAGATAGACACGCAGAGAGAAAGAGAGAGAGAGAGAGAGAGAGAGAGAGAGAGAGAGAGAGAGAGAGAGAGAGAGAGAGAGAGAGAAGAGAGAGAGAGAGAGAGAGAGAGAGAGAGAGAGAGAGAGAGACAGACAGACAGACAGACAGACATGCAGAGAGAGAGAGAGATAAAGAGAGAGACAGACAGACAGACAGGCATGCAGAGAGTGTGTGTGAGAGAGAGAGATAAACTGACAGACATGCAGTGAGAGAGAGAGAGAGAGACAGACAGACAGACAGACAGACAGACATGCACAGAGAGAGAGAGAGACAGAGACAGAGACAGACATGCAGAGAGAGAGAGAGAGAGAGAGAGACAGACAGACAGACAGACATGCAGAGGGAGAGAGATAAACAGACAGACAGAAAAAGATATGCATGAACCCCATATGAAAATTTATATCTGCATGTGTGTACGTATGCCTGAATCAGTATTATTTCACACATATTTCATATATTTGACATCCTTTTCTCTTCATACTGATAAAACTGTTGTTCTTTCATTTTTCTAAAACGTGTAACTATTGTGCTATAAATACAGCATCCTTATCCTGTTTATTTTTCCCCTTTTCTTTAAACATGAGAACTAGTATGTCATGTTTAAAAATAATATATTTATTCTTTTCACTCCACTTTTTCTTCATATGTATAGCGATATGAAACCAGTAACTACAAAGGATATTTGAAGTGTAAATGGAGAGAGAGAGAAAGGGGGGAGGGAGAGAAAGAGAAAAGAGAAGAGTGGATGTAAAAGAAGAGAGGAGGAAGAATAGAAAAGAGAAAAAGGAGAGAAAGAGAAAAGAAAAGAGAGGAGGTAAAAGAAGAGAGGAGGAAGAATAGAAAAGAGGAAAAAAAGAGAGAAAAAGAAATATAAGAAGAGAGAATAAAGCATAGCAAAACGAAAAGAGGAGAAGGGAAGGAAAAGAAAGGAAGAAAAGACT
>NC_091558.1:10347513-10350013 GCF_042767895.1 Penaeus vannamei | reverse complement strand
TAAAATCAAGGGGTTTAACATCCATTAACTTGTTATACCATTAATTTGTTATGAAGACTATTATTAAATGACAAAAGCGTATCTTGTCACTAAACAATAAACAAATGTAATTTAACTCGACGCAAGTGTAGCCAAAATCTTTTAATTAACTTAAACACAGACAATTAGACAAAACTATCAAATGTCGAAAACCCTGGTGCATAAAAAATAGAATAAATAAATAAATAAAAAATGATAAAAAATATATTAAAACAAAAACACGCAAAATAAACAAACAGGGGTATTGAGTAAGCCCACAACAACACATGCAATGTAGACAAGTAAATTAAAAACAAAGACCTCAGTTGAAACGTATACAAGCTATACGAATAAGCAAACAAGACGCAAGATCCCGCAATAAATCAAGAAAAATGAAGCAAGCCTTAGTGGGGCAAAACAAAAGCAAGCAAGACTAAGCAAGGTAAAAAGCAAGACAAAACAAGGTTCAGGAAGACCAAACAAGACCCAGACTAAAGACTCGTAAGAAAACCAAACAAGAAAACAAAACAAAACAAAATAGCAAGACAAAACCAAACCTAGAAAAGACGAAACAAAATAGAGCAGAACTTAGCAGAGCAAGCAAAGCTAAGTAAAAGCAAGCAAAACTAAGGAAGAACTTTGAACCAAGAAAAACAAGCATGCGTAAAACTAAGAAAGACAGCAAAATAGAGAAAAATCAAAACCAAACTAAAGTTAAACCAAGCCAAAGCAACTAACACACCCGAACAGAACAAATGAGCCAAAGCAAGACCAAGCAAATCCAAACAAGACCTAGCAAATTCGACCCAAGCAAAGCCAAACAAACCCAAAACGAATTCACAAAAATATAAACAAGGTAACCCAAGAAAACCCAAACAAACAAACCCAACCAAGGACCCAGAAACAAGACGCAAAACAAAGCAAGGGCAACTCACACCCCCCCCCCCCCCCCAAAGAAAAAAAAATCAATCAATAAGATAAATAAAATATTAATAATAAATAAATAAATAAAATAAATGATAATAATAATAATAATAATAATAATAATAATAATAATAATAATAATAATAATAATAATAATAATAATAATAGTAATAATAATAATAATAACAACAACAACAATAACAACAACAACAATAACAATAAATAAAAAACAAACAAAGTAACCCTAACAAACCCAAACAAAAACAAACAAACAAACAAAGCCAAACAAGCACCCAGAAGCAAGACTCAAAACAAAGCAATGGCAACTCACCCAGCGCGCTCCAGCCATCCCTGCATGACATCTGCCTTGACAAACGACCATCACTGAACTCAGTACAGGAAGTGGGATGTCATGCCCTCTGGCCGCTGTGCCCGAGTGCCGCGCTGCAGTGCCTGGGGAGGGAGAGGGGGGGAGGGGAGGAAAAGAGGGGATAAGGGGAAGGAAGAGGGAGAGGAGAAAGGAGAAAGAGGGGATAGGGGAAAGGGAGGATAGGGAGAAGAGAGAAAGATAGGAGGAAAAGAAGGGATACGGGGGAGAGGGGAGGAAAAGAGGGGATAAGGGGAGAGTAGGAGAGAGAGGGAAAGAGAGGAAGAGGGAAAGAGGGGGATGGAGGAAAGAGAGGGATAGGGGAAAGACGGGAGGAAAAGAGGGAGAAGTGGGGAAAGAGGGGAGAGGGGGGGGAAAGAGAGAGGAGAGGGGAAGGGGGAAGAAAAGGGGAAAGAGGAAGAGGGAAGGGGGCAAAGAAAGGAAGGGGGGAAGAGGGGAGGGATAAAAAGGAAAGGAAGGAAGGAGAGAGAGTTGGGGAACCGTGTGAAAGAGGGGAGGGAGAGAGGGACGAAAGAGAAGAGAAAGAGATAGGTTAGAGATCAGAGGAAATGGAGTCAAAGATAAGAAATTGGGGAAGTGAGGGAAGAGGAATTGGGGAAGAAAGGGCTAAGAGAGAGGACAGGAGAGCGAAAGAAATATAGAGAAAAGTGAGGAGAGAGAAAGAGGGAAAAGGTGGAGAAGAGAAAAAGAAGAAAAGGGGAGAACCACCAAGATATGGAGAGGGGAGAGTGAGGGACAAAGAAGAAAAGAGGAATAAGGAGGGGAGAAAGGGAGATGGGAAATTAGAAGAAAAAAGAGAGATGGGCGAAAGGGGAACATAAAGAGAAAGATGGAACTGAAAAGATGGAAGGAAAGAACGAAAGGGAAACTAGAAAAAAAAAATAGAAAAAAGGGCAGAAATCGGAAAGAGGGGGAAGAAAGAGGGAAGGAAGGGAAAATAAGAGGGGAAGGAGGGAAAAAGGGGAAAAGAGGAGAGCGGGGAAGAAGGCAGAATGGGTAGAAATTAAGAAAATTGAGAAAGAATGTGAAAAAAGACGAGAGAAAACGGTAGGAGAGGTTGGGAGAGAAGAGAAAGAGAGTGAGAGGGAGAGGGAGAGAGAAAGAGAGAAGGGGGTGGGTGGGTAGACAACATATATAGAGAGGGAATGTTACAAATAGCCTCGGGAATTT
>NC_091558.1:10305013-10310013 GCF_042767895.1 Penaeus vannamei | reverse complement strand
TATCATTATGTCCTCCTCATCATCATTTCTATCATTATTATTATTATCTTCATTATCATTATCATTGTTATTATTGCTGTTTTTCTGTTATACATATCATTATTATTATTCATATATATCATTACTATTCTATTATCATCATTGATATTATTATTATCACTATCATTTTTATTATCATCATCATTATTGTTGTTATTATGGTTATTTTTATTATAATTTTTACCGTTATCATCATCATTAGCATTATTGTTGATATTATCATCATTATCGTTATTACTATCAATCATTTATGTTATTGTTATTATTATCATTATCATGGTTATAATGATAATGATAATAATTATTACTACTATTAATATTACTGTCATCCTCATTAACATTATCACTATCATTATCACAACCACCACCATCATCAACATTACAGTCACCATCATCACCAACACCATCATCACTACTACTACAACGACCATCACCATCACCACCACCATCACCATACCCACACCGCTACCATCACCACCGCCACCCCCATCACCATCCCCAATACCCCCTCTCACCACCACTCATTATACCCCCACAACTACCATTAACACCGGCACCACCATCATCACCATCATCACCACCACCAATGCACCACAATACCCCTCACCACCACTCAACATCATAACCCCACCGCTACCATCACCACCGCCACCACCCTATCACCATCACCAATACCCCTCTCACCACCACCTCACTCATACCCCCACAACTACCATTAACACCGCCACCACCATCATCACCATCATCACCACCACCATCACCAATACCCCTTCTCACCACCACCAACACCATAACCCCACCGCTACCATCACCACCACCATCACCACCACCCCCTCTCACCACCACCATCACCATAATCCCACCCCTACCATCATCATCATCGTCACCACCATCACCACCACCCCATCACCATCACCAATACCCCTCTCGCCATCACCATCAACACGCTGCCACCACCATCATCAGCACCACTACCAACATCACCAGCCCCACCACCATCATCACCATTACCACTGCAACCCCAATCACCATCACCACTCCCATCACCACCTCTACCATACCTCCACCACTACCATCACCACCACCAATGCACCACAATACCCCTCCTCACCAGCCACCAATGCCATAACCCTTCCGCTACCATCACCACCACCAATACCCCTTCTCACCATCACCAATACCCCCTCTCACCACTACCTCACTATACCCCCACCGCTACCATCACCACCACCATCACCAATACCCCCTCTCACCACCACCAACACCATAACCCCACCACGCAGCTACAGATGAATTTCACTCTCCTGCTTTTAATCAGAGCTTTCCTTAACGAAGTGGTCTTAGCGCGAACCCCTCAGCAGACGGCAAGCAGGAAGCAGAGACCAAGCAGATTGATTGAAAGAGGGAGGGGAGGGGAGGGAGGGTGTGGGGGAGGGTGGGGGTGGATGGGTGGGCGTGGAGGGGTGTGGGTTGGGTTAGGAAGTAGGGATTGAGGAAGGGTAGGGGTATAGAAAAAGAGGGAATGGGTATTGGGAGTAGGGGTGGGGATACGAAGATTGTGTGGGTGGGTATAGAGAGAGTGTGTGAGACTAAGAGCAAATGTAGTGGGAACAGGGATACAAAGTGAATGGGCATGGAATACAGGGAGTGTAAGAGGGGCTGGGAGGGGGGTCAGCAGTGGAGGGTAAGAGTGGGGGGGGGAGTGGAGGGAAAGAGTGTGAGGGGGGGGGGAAGTGTTGTTTTGTGTGGGGTGAGCAAGCCACCTGAATCACGTGAGCTAAGGTGAGTTATGGTGCGTGGGAAGGTTCCTTGGCTGGATAAATGGCGTGGGTGACTGTTAATATTTACTTGCATTATCTCCTCCCCCCATTTTGATTTCTTCTCAGTCTTTAAATATCTATTCTGCTTTACTGTTTTCTCCTTCTCTCTCTCTCTCCTTCTCTCTCTCTCTCTCTCTCTCTCTCTCTCTCTCTCCCTCCTTTTCCCTCCCTCTCTCTCTCGCACACTTTGTGCTTTCTCTGTCTGTCTGTCTGTCTGTCTGTCTGTCTGTCTGTCTCTCTCTCTCTCTCTCTCTCTCTCTCTCTCTCTCTCTCTTTTCTTGTCTTTATCATCTTCGTAGGCTTATTTTGTTCTTTGAATTTGGTTGATCCTTTTTGGTTATGCTTTAAGAGGGAGGAGGGGGGGGGTAGGGGTAGCTCCTGAATTACTGTTCTTGTTATTGAACTGTTGCCTTTGTTCTTCTGTCTGTAATTATTGCCTTTTCTATCTATTACTATTTGTATCGTTTTTTTCATCTTTTATTGTCTTTTCTATTTTCATTTTCATCATTTTTTTATTTCTTTTTTTACTGTGTTTTCTATCTATTTTTATTTCTATCGTGTGTTTTTTTCTTTGATTGCCTTTTCTATCTATTTTATTTTTATCGTGTTTTTTTCTTTTCGTTTCTTTTAATGTTCTTTCTGTTTATTTTTATTCTAATCGTGTTTTTTTTTCTTTTCTTTTTTGTTGTAAATCATCCTTTGCAGTATTTTTCTTTACCTTAATTAGAATCGACCTCGCCTTTCCAACTCAAAGAAAGACAAAGACAATTAATTCCACTTACTTATTGGACTTTCATTTACGTCTATTTCATCCCTTTCTGTCTATCTTTCCCTGGCTCCTTCAATTTCTTATTCTTATTCTCTCTTTCTTTAGCATCATTTCTTTTTCAGATATCCTTCTTTCCTTTTCCTCTTTCTCCATCATACGCAAGGAAAAGAAATATATATATATGCCAAGAGATCACATAAATCCGCTTATTCTTTATGTCCGCATTTCTTCTCTCTATCCTTTTGTTTTGTTTTTTTCTGTCCACCCTTTCCTTTCCTTCACTATTTCTGCTCCTTAGTAAAAGAAAAACGCAATAAAAGAGATTCTAGCAACAGCCCAAACATCAAACACTTTTATTTTCCTTAATATTTTCTCTAATTCTCTCCGTGATTATCTTATTTTCTTCTATCTCCCTCTTCCATGCAAAAGAACTGATATAACTATAGCCTATAGAAACAGCCAAGAACTCACGCAGATGTCACTGTGTCTGTCCCTCTGACACTCCTCTCTATCCTCTCCATTTATCTATCCTCTTTCCTTCCTCGGTTTTTTGTTTTTTGTTTTTGTGTGTGTTTGTGTTTTGGTTTTCTCCTTCCCTCTGGAACTCCTCTCTGTCCTCTCGATCTATCTATCCTCCTTCCTTCCTCCGTATTTTTTGTGTTTTGGTTTTTCTCCTTCTCATTGACGCTCCTCTCTATCCTCTCCATCTATCATCCTTCCTTCCTCCGTTTTTTGCTTTTGTTTTTCTCCTTCACATGCATTGCTACATAAAGATCCCAAGCAAAGTTACATTTGCAACCCATCAACAGCAACAAAAACAAAAACAGCGAGAAATCATTGTCCTCTTCTCCATCTATCTATCCTCCTTCCTTCCGCTTTTTTTATTTCTTGCTTTCCTTCTTCACACGCATTGCTACCTAAAGATCCCAAGTAAATCTACATTTGCAGCCCAAGACAACAACAAAAACAACAAGAAAATCACAGTTCTCCCCTTCATCTATCTATCCTCCTTCCTTCCGCTTTTTTTATTTCTTGCTTTCCTTCACACGCATTGCTACCTAAAGATCCCAAGCAAAGCTACACTCGCAGCCCAAGACAACAACAACAACAAAAACAGCAAGAAAATCACAGTTCTCACGAATGCATGGGTTAAGTGGTCACAATGTACCCATTATTCACCTCCGAATTGGGGTACAGTGACATTAACACACACGGCAGGAGAAGCGAAATAGAGAGTAGTTGATGTGTGAGAAATGGAGGTGAAAGAAGAGGACAAGGAAGAGGGAAGGATTTGGAGGAGGACAAGGAAGAAGGGAGGAGGTGAGGGGAAACAAAGAGGGGAGGCGGTGGAAGAGGGAAGGAGGAGGAGGAGGAGGAGAGCAAATGAAGAGGAGAGGGTTTGGGGGAAAAGGAGGGGAGAAGGAGGAAGAGAAGGACAAGGATCAGGAGGATGAGATGGAGGGGAAGGACAAGGAAAATGAGTGGAATAAGAACTGGAGAAGGAGGACAAGGAAAAGAGAGTCGGAAGTGGAAGCGAAGTAAAATGAAGAGTAGAGGAAGTGGAGTTGGTGAAGGAAGAAGGTAAGAAGAGAAGGCAAAATGGAGTAGAAAAACATTGACCAGAGAGCAGTCAAATTTACGACCACAGCGGAGGACAAGGAAATAAGAATGAGAGAGAAGAGCAAAAAGAGAAGAGAAGGCAAATTGCCGGAGAAAGCAAAGGAAAAGGACGAGGGAAAATGAAGGAGACACTAGTCGGAGACTCGCTAAAGATGAGTAAATAGAGAGGAGGGAGAGAAGATTAAGAAGGAAGAAAAGAGGAACATGAGAAAGAGGCAAAAAAAGCGACGAGAGAAGGAGAAGAAGGAAATGAATAATTGAAGAGGAAAATATTCAAAATGTGACGGAACTGGATACATACAATCCTGCAGAGAAGTACGAAGAGAAACAGGATCAGGAGAAAAAAAAAGAAAAGCGATGACGAAGGAGGAGCAAAAGGAGACCGAGGAGAAGTTAGACGAAGGGAAGAAAGAAAAATAGAGCAGAAACACACCCGAGAAAATGTGACAGATCAGGACGTATAATTAGGCATGCAATAGTGTGACCTTGGAGAGTACTGCTCTATGCAAGAAAGGCGAAGCAGAGGAAGAGAGGAGGTGAGAAGGGAGTTAAGGAAGAGGAAAAGGGAAGAGGAAGAGAGGAGGTGAGAAGGGAGTTATGGAAGAGGAAGAGAGGAGGTGAGAAGGGAGTTAAGGAAGAGGAAAAGGGAAGAGGAAGAGAGGAGGTGAGAAGGGAGTTAAGGAAGAGGAAAAGGGAAGAGGAAGAGAGGAGGTGAGAAGGGAGTTATGGGAAGAGGAAGAGAGGAGGTGAGA
>NC_091558.1:10290013-10292513 GCF_042767895.1 Penaeus vannamei | reverse complement strand
TAAACAAATGAATAAATAAAAATGTTAAAGCAGATTATACTGATAATGATAATGATGATTTTGTTGATGATAGTTGTTGTTGATCATGTTTATAAAGATAGGAATGATGTTGATAGTGATAATGATGACAATGATAATAATGATAAAACGAATAATGATGACCATAATAATGATAAGAAGAATAATGATGACAATAATAATGATAACAACAACAATAATAATAATAATAATAATAATAAACAGTAATAATAATAATACAAATGATAATATTGGTAATAATAATAATAATGAAAACAATGATCAAACCAATAATGATAATAATGATAATAGTAATAATATTAATACTCATAACTATAATTATACTGATAGTAATACCAAGAATAATTTCTTATCATTTTCAAAGCGTAATAATATTCAACAAAGAAAAAATTACATAAAAACTAATTTAAGTCCTTATGCGTAAAGACATACTTAAAGACAGCCCTTACGTTTGTGAATAGAAAATAGCTGTAAAATATAATAAACGACTAAATTAATGTTTGGCAATCAATCAAAAGAGTCTTCCAAGTTTTTTCTATCCAATTCGGTCCAGAATTATCTTCAAATTTGTCTATGATTTGGTCGAAATTTTAGGAGAGGTGTGGAAGTGTCTTTAAAACTCCCGTGCAAATTTACTCAGATTTGAAGATAATTCTGTTAATTTAGTCGTTTATTATATTTTACGGCTATTTTCTATTCACAAAACTTAAGGACTGTCTTTAATTTTGTCCTTGCGCATAAGGACTGTCTTAGATTAATTCTTATGAAAATTTGCCTATGTTGAAAATTATTCCGCTTTGAAAATAATAAGAAAAGCTTCGAGGCCATTTCTGAGGATTTATCAAATGTCAATTAAGCCGTCTTTTTCGTTTTTATTGCTGCATTTAACAAAAACACACAAAAAGCGTTACCCGCCTTTACAAGTTATGCAATGACAATACATGCTGGTATGCCACATAACATTTAAATAAACTAAATGTGTAATATTACTGTCGTGATATCAGTAAGAGTTATTGCCATATTTACCGTATCTCATTATTACAATAGATTATCAAAATAGGATGTTATTTCTATTGCCAGAATTAACTTAGACATGTGGCACAGCGCGAATCAGAGACGAAATCGCAGAGAAGAGCCATAGACCTTTCGTGAATACCGCCCCAGTTTCCACTTCCCATTGAGCAAAATTGGCACTATCAGGGCCTTTGAAACAAATTATCTGTTCCTTCTTTTGTTCATCTCCAAATACTCTCGTTGACTGAGTTCATGGCTCCTTCTGCCAAGCCAATCTGTCAACTGACTTCCTCTTCTGACAGCGCGGAACCATGAGCTTAAGTATTAACGTATATAAAGCTCACTGGGACTTCAATGTCCTCGCCACGCGCATGTATCGACTGAACAGGTTCTCCTTGCAGGTCCCCAAAATCCTGGATATTGGTCTTGGTCCAGGAGACTTTAGACCCGTTGCTAAATAGATCAAGAGCCGCCACCAGAGATTCCAGAGACAGATAGGATAGCAACTGTCAGGAAGAACAAGGTCGGTGACTTTGATATTGCCCAGTGTTGCTCCACGCTGACTTTTGGTAGTCTCTCTACTCATTATCCAGTCCATGCATGTGTTGAAAAGTATTGGTTCAGTAACAATAGTAATAATGGCAATAATAGCAATAATAATAATAATAATAATAATGATAATAATAATGATAAGAATAAGAATAATGAAAGTAATAATGAGGACAATGATAATACCAATAACATAGTCCAACGTAATTCAACAAAACCTACCCTAACCCAACCCAAAGCAACCTAACTCAACCCAATCCAACTTAATGTAACCCAAGTCAGCCTAACGCAATCTAAACTACCCCAACCCAACCCAATTCGACCTGTCCCATCCCAAACCAATCAAACCCAACCCAATCCAAGTCAACCTACCCTAACCCAATGCAACCCAACGCAACCTATCCCAACTCAACCCAACCCACGTCAACCCAACGCAACCTAGCCCAACTCAACACCCTCCCACTCCAACCCAACCCAACCCGAGACTATTCCCGCCCGAGGTCAGGTCAGGGCGATCGCGGGCGGCCCCGATTATCGAGGCTCGAAGGCGAGAGTTAATCCCCGCCCTCAAGACCTCCTGATGAAGGTCTAAGCCGCCCTGACAGCTCGCTCATTGGCTCGACGGGCGGGCCAAGAGGCGAATGGGTGGGCGGGTGAATGGGAAGTGGGCGGCGGGAGAATAGGTGGGCGGAGAACGGACCAACGGGCGTGAAAATAGGCAAATGGGTGGATGGATGGAGAGGGGGTCGTGAGATTGGGTGGGCGACGGGAGGGAAATAGGTGGGTGGTCAAGAGGGGAAAATGGACCACCGGGAATGGGAATAGGCAAATGGGCGGCTAGATGAACGAATGGGCGTGAGAAAATAGCAGCGAGAATGAAACAGGGAAAGTGGTCGTA
>NC_091558.1:10267513-10282513 GCF_042767895.1 Penaeus vannamei | reverse complement strand
CGGGGAGTTCTCATTCCTATTCTGCCGCTCTTTGCTCGGTCTGTCTCTGCGTGTTTGTCTGTCTGTGTCTGTCTGTCCTTCGGTGTGTGGGTGTGAGGGTGTCTTTTCTTCTGTGTGTGTGTTTGTGTGTATAATCTTCTGTGTGTGTGTGTGTGTGTGTGAGGGTGTCTTTTCTTCTATGTGTTTGTGTGTCTTTTCTTCTATGTGTTTGTATGTGTCTTTTCTTCTGTGTGTGTCTTTACTTCTGTGTGTGTGTTTGTGTGTCTGTCTTTCCTTCTGTGTGTGTGTGTGTGTGAGGGTGTCTTTTCTTCTGTGCGTGTTTGTGTGTGTCTTTTCTTCGGTGTGTGTGTGTGTGTGTATTTTCTTCTGTGTGTGTGTCTCTCTCTCTCTTTTCTTCTGTGTGAGTGTTTGTGTGTCTGTCTTTCCTTCTGTGTGTCTTTCATTGTGTGTGTGTGTGTTTCTTTCTGTATGTGTGTGTATGTCTATCTTTCCACCTGCGTGTGTGTGTTTGTCTTTCCTTGTGTGTGTGTGTCCTTCCTTCTGTATGTCTGTGTGTGTATGTCTTTTCTTCTCTGTGTGTGTGTCCTTTCTTCTCTGTGTGTGTGTGTATGTCTTTCCTTGTGTGTGTGTGTCTGTGTCTGTCTTTCCTTCTGTATGTGTGTATGCGTGTGTGTGTTCTTCTCTGTGTGTGTCTATCTGTCTTTTCTTCTGTGTGTATGTTTGTCTGTGTCTGTCTTTCCTTCTGTGTGAGTATATAGCTTTTCTTCTCTGTGTGTCTGTCTGTCTTTCTTTCTCTGTTTGTCTGTATGTTTGTCTTTTCTTCTCTGTGTCTATCTGTCTTTCCTTGTCTGTGTATGTGTATCTGTCTGTCTTTCCTTTTGTGTGTTTCTGTGTCTGTTTTTCCTTCTCGGTCTTTCTGTTTGTCTTAGTCTTTCTGCCGCACTCTATCCGTCTGTCTATCTCTCTATCTCTATCTATCTATCCATCTGTCTTCATATCTTCATTTGTATGTATCTATCTCTCACTCTCTCTCTATCTCTCTCCACTTATCTTCATCCATCTATCTATCTTTCTCTATATCTAACTATCGGTCTCTCTGTATTTATATCCGTCTGGCTATTTCTCATTATTTTCATCTTAATATCTACCTTAATATCTATTTAATTCTCTGCCTCTCTCTCTCTCTCTCTTCCAACTCATTTTGTTTCTTGGTATGTCATTTTCTCTCTCTCTCTCTCTCTCTCTCTATATATATATATATATATATATATATATATATGTGTGTGCGTGTGTGTGTGTGTGTGTGTGTGTGTGTGTGTGTGTGTGTGTGTGTGTGTGTGTGTGTGTGTGTGTGTGTGCATGTGTGTGTGTGTGTGTGTGTGTGTGCATGTGTGTGTGTGTGTGTGTGTGTGTGTGTGTGTGTGTGTGTGTCTATATCTATATATATATCTATATATATATATATATATATATATATATATATATATATATATATATATATGTATGTATGCATGTATGTATGTTTGTATGTATGCATGTATATATATATACATATATGTACATATACATACATGTATATATATCAGTCCATCTACCCCCTCTTTTTCTATCTATCAATCTATTTATCTATCTCTACTTATCTCGATCTCGACCTTTTCTTCTTACTGTCTCTTACCTCTCTACCCCTTCTCCTCCTATTATTCCTCTCTTTTTCCCTTCATTTTCTTGTTCCCTTTTCCTGTTTTACTCGCTCACTTATTCCCACTTATTCCTACGGTATTTACTTTTTTTCGCTTTTTCTCTTTGATCTTTTACAATTTTTCTCTTTTCTCATTTCTTTGTCTTTTACATTTCGTGTTTTTTGGGCTTTTCCTTTTTATATTCTTTCTTTTTGCTTCTTTTTCTTTTTTTACACTTTTTTTCTTTTGTGTTTCAGTTTGTATATGTTTTTCCTCCTTTCTTTTTTTTTTCTTTTCCTTAATTTCATTCTCTTTTCTTTTCATTTTTCATTTTTATTCCCTCATCGTTTTGATTATTGCCAATATTGCTGTTATCGACATCACATCATCACTATCATTATTGTTATTACTATTGCTCCTATTGTTCTATTATCATTATCATTATCATCCTTAACATTCATATTATTATTAATATCACTATCATCATTATCATTATTATCATCATTATCATCCTTAACATTCATATTATTATTATCATCACTATCATCATTATCATAATTATCATCATTATCATCCTTCACATTCATATGATTATTATCATCACTATCATGATTATCATTATTATCCTCATTATCATTATTAGTATCATTGTTATCATTATCATAGTTGTTATTTTTACTATTATCATTATCATTGTAATTATAATTGTTATCGTTATTTTCACTGTTATTATAATTACCATTGTCATTTTAATCATTACTGTAATTATTGTTACCATCATTATCATTATCATCCTCAGTATTTCATTATTATTATTTCAACTATCATAATTATTATCATCATTATTATTATCTTTATTATGATGATAGTAATAGTGATTTGTTAGTATTGTAACTATCTTTCTTATGATCATTATCACTATTACTATTATCATTAATTGTCATTATCATTATTATCATTTTTTAAACTATTGTTCTTCTTATCATTACTATTATTACTATTATTTCTATAATCATTATCGTCATTACTATTAACACTATTAGGAGTAGTCGTAGTATAGTAATATCAATATTGTTATCAATATTTTTATTATCATTATTATCATTATTATCCTTATTATCAACATCATCATTGCAGTTATCATTATCATTATCATCACTTGCAATATTCATATTATTATTATCATTATTACTATTATTATTGTCATCATCATCAATATCATCATTAGTATTATCATTACGATGATGGTAATGATTGTTATTGTTATTATCATTATTATTATAATGATAATAACGATGATTATCATTGTTATTATCATTACCATTATCATTATCTTACTTATCATTGTTTCTATGATTATTATTCTCATTATTGTTATCATCATCATCATTATCACCATTCTTATTACCTCCGCCAAGGTGGATATGTTTTTGGTAGCGCTGGTTAGTCTGTTTGTTGGTTGGTTGGTATAACTAAAAAAAATACGAACAGATTTTTTTCCTTCTTTTCTTTTCTTTTTTCTTTTTTATTTTACCAGGTTTCTTATCCTAACTTATATTCCATTAAATTCAGATCCAGGAATTGTTTGACTGATTGCATCGGTTACCGCTGTTGTCTTGGCAATAGGGACAGCTGTTATTGTTATCATTACCTTTGTTACCTCCGACAAAAAGGTTATGTTTGTGTACGTCACTTGTGTACTTGAGAAAAGGGTGATTTTTATGTAATTCGTCAAGTGTGATTCTCTCTCTCTCTCTCTCTCTCTCTCTCTCTCTCTCTCTCTCTCTCTCTCTCTCTCTCTCACTCACTCACTCACTCACTCACTCTCTCTCTCTCTCTCTCTCTCTCTCTCTCTCTCTCTCTCTCTCTCTCTCTCTCTCTGTCTCTCTCTCTCTTTCTATCATTATTTTCTTTTTTTACATGTGACCCCATTACGCTGTCGGAGGTGTGCGGTCTCTGAGTGCTTTTGGTTATCATTGTTACTATCATTATTACTCTTATTATCATTATTATCATTATCATTTTCATTGTCATCATTATTATCACTATTATTATCATTATTATTATAATCATCATTATTATAACTATTATTAACAATATATTTAGTATTATCATCAATACAACTCTTTTCATTATCATTGTTATTGTTATAATTTGGCCCTAATTTGGGTGCCAATGGTGGTGATTCGGGGCATGATCCGAATCCAGGATTATTTTCAATGATTGGTTAATCATTATTATTATTACGTCCGCCAAGAAGGTTATGTTTACGGACGTCACCAGTGTGTTTGAGAAAGAGGTCATTTTGGTGTAATATTTCATCAGTGATGCTCTTTGAGTTCTTCTAGTTTGATTATAGTTGTTATAAGTATCATTGTTATTTTTCATCATTATTATTATTATTGTTGTTGTTGTTTTTATTATTATTATTATTATTATTATTATTATTATTATTATTATTATTATTATCATTATCATTATTATTATTATTATTACTATTATTATTATTATTATTATCATTATTATTATTGATATTATTATCATCATTATTATCATTATCATCATCATAATCATCAACATAATTATTATCATTATTATTGTTATCATCATTTTTATTATTTTATTATTCTCATTGTCAGTATTGGTATTATCGTTATTATCACTAATATCAACAATATCGTTATCATTATCACTATTAATATCCTTATTATTATCATTATTATTATTCCTCATATGTTTTCCTCTTTTCCCGATATTTACAAACACGGTTTCCTCTGAATTCTGCATTGTTGTGTGTGTATTGTCATACATATAGATAGATAGATAGATAAATGGATGAATGGGTGGATGGAGGGAGGGAGGGAGGGAAGGGTGGGTGGATGGACGGATGGAGGGAGGGAGGGAGGGATGGGTGGATGGGTGGATAGACGATTGGAAGAGTAGATAGATACATACATAGACAGACTGACTGTCTGTCAAATGGAATGATATATATATAATTAGATAGACAAATATAAGAAGATAGAGATATAGATACGAATATACAGAAATAGAGAGAGAGAGGGGGGGGGGAGATTGACTGATTGACTGATTGGCAGGCAGGTAAGTAGGTAGATAGATAGATATCGGTAGATAGATAGAAAAATAGGTAATAGACAGAGTAGTATAGTTAGAAAGACAGATAGGAAATGTCAAGAGAGAAAAACAGATCAATATAGATAGATTGTCAGGTAAATCGATATAGATACTGAAACATAATTCATAAGCATAATTATAATCCATAATTTAGTTTAATTCCATTTGTTACAATGGATATTCTTCTTGCTGTGACATACTGTATGTTTATTTGCTTCTAAAGTACTCTCTTTGTGTAAGAGATGGCCGTGGTTACCATCCACTGGCAGCGCGCGGGATCGAACGCAGGCCAGCAAGATTTCTAGACGAGAATGTTACCGCTGCACTACGTAGCATACTCTCGGCCGGTTTGTCTAAATTCTCTGAAGCCTGACCCAATGAATATTCCTTATACGGGCATGCATATACACTGATATTACGCATATCAGTCGAGACATGCATATCTATCATATAGATAGATAGATAAATGTATGTATGTATAGATAAACAGATTTATTTCTGTATTTATGCGTCTGTATTTACGAATATTCTTTGGGTCGGGCCTCCCACAATTCGAACAAACCAGCCATATATTTTATATTTTTGCTCCTTTTTTTCTTCTTTCGTTGTGGCTTCGACTACCTTTCATTATAATGTACTGATTATTCTTTTTTTACTAAATATGTGTATGTGTGGATGTGTGTGCGTGCGCGCGTGTGAATTCCAAACTTTTAATTCATCAGTATTGAAACACAATATCTAAACTTCCTTTAAAAAATATATTGCTATACGAAGTTTGTCACACATCATTTCTTGTAATATTCTTAGTTTTTTTTGTTGTAGTTGTTTTGTTGTTTTTGTGCACAGCCATAAAATACAGCCACAAAATATGATTTATGCTAATGCACATTTTTTTGCTCTTACTGTGACATATTGAAGAGGTTTGGTATAGTTCACTGGCCATGCAGGAGAGAGGGCAGGTACATAAACAAAGTCAAGGAGGCTGAACAAAACCCAATGTTTATTGTATTTTCCAAAGCACATTGACAAGAAGTATATGGGTAAGAGGGAACACGTAAAGCTCTATGATGAACATTTCTTTTTCTCTGTGGTTCGCAAGAGGTACTGGCATGGCTTATTTTATAACATCCGAAAAAAATAGCTTGGAGTATCATGGTTTTAAGATCTATTTTTCCATTAGTCAGTAATGCATTTTACACCTTAATATTATTTCATCTGCGAATATTCGTTCCATAAAGAAAGATGTGATATATATTACTGCCATTACAATGCGAATGCACATTATCTATCACATAAACATTTTTTTATTTTTCCTGGTCGTTTTACAAGTTTATCCCGAATACACAAAATACGATACACATTTTCACCCCGATTTACGGTTATGCTGAAATCTCAAAAGAAAAACGTATCACATTCCTGGCCTGAAAGAGGAAAACACTCTTTCTGAAATCCCTTAAAAGATCGGCGATTCTTCCTTAGGAATGGAGTGCTTTGGATAACAAGGTCCGGTTTGCAGTCTCTCGAACAGCTTTGTCTTACGCGTTAATGTGGCTCTTGAACACTATGAACAGGTGATGGTTTATGGTAGATGACGATGGCAGAACAAGTAGACAGTAGATGGCTGATGGGCGTGGACAAGAATGATTGATAGCTAGAGTAGAAGTGGTAGTTACCGCAACTATTTTCCTAAAGCGACAGTTTCTTGTTTCTTTGCCTATGATCAGTCTTAGATAGTATGGCAATAATAGCCGTTAATACTAGTAGTTGGTAGTGAGAGTAACAGTTTTTTATAGTTAATGGAACAGAGGATCTAGCCTTGTAGTGACAGTAGAAATGATAAAATGGAATATGAGCAGCACTAGAAGAATGTGTGAGAAGGAAATTATTACGAGTAATAGATATATCAGGGTCATACTAGAAGATTCACAATAGCGGTAAAGTTTTAGTAGTGTTAGAAATGAAACACTGAGCTGACAGTGATAACAGGAACGGCAGAAGGAATAATTGTCAGTATATTGGCAGTGATAGCAGTGTTAGCAAATATAACAGTGAGATTGTTGTAGCTGCTGTAAAATCGACAGAGTAATGTAACAGGTTGCTGAATGGCTTTATGGTATGGCATTTTTCTTCAGCATAAGGCAGATTTATACCGAGTAAGAAAATGATGTAAGAGCAGTTATCAATTAAAGAAAAATACTTTATCCATACCGACTGTACCTGTGAAATTAAACGTAAACAGTATGTGAAGAAAAAAATCACTGCTGCTACTATAAAAATTCGTATTGCAAAACTTTTACAAATGAAAAAGGAAATGTATAATGCACGAAAACCCTCGGGGGAAACATCAGCAGATACAGCAGCAGGATGGTAAGAAGGTTGGCACAGTCGACTCAGAGCAACAATCTTTATCTTGTGCAACATGTGAGAGATAAGGGGGCTTGCTCTTTCTTGCAATATTGAAGAGAGAACAATTCTTTTGCCGTCCGTTTTCTCTTTCTTTCTCTCTCTTTCTCTCTCTCTCTCTCTCTCTCTCTCTCTCTCTCTCTCTCTCTCTTACTTTCTTTCTCTTTCTCTCTCTCTCTCTCTCTCTCTCTCTCTCTCTCTCTCTCTCTCGCTCTCTCTCTCTCTCTCTCTCTCTCTCTCTCTCTCTCTCTCTCTCTCTCTCTCTCTCTCTCTCTCTCTCTCTCTCTCTCTCTCTCTCTCTTTCTCTTTCTCTTTCTCTTTCTCTCTCTCTCTCTCTCTCTCTCTCTCTCTCTCTCTCTCTCTCTCTCTCTCTCTCTCTCTCTCTCTCTCTCTCTCTCTCTCTCTCTCTCTCCTTTTAAAGAAATTGGTAATATCAGTCGACGAAGACAGCATAATTGAGTAATACCACCCAATCATAGACACCAAACACCTTTAGAAAATCGTAGAAATTTCTATTATAACCAAACGGAGACAAAATAGAAAGCCGTCGTTCTCTGAAATTTATCGAGACATTCTGAGGGAGCATAAGGCCAACACTAACGGTTATGCTGAGACGTATAAATTCCTATTTTTAATCTCTGGTGAAACACTGAAAGAATTAGAATGCAGCTGTAATACAAGTGGATGCAGCGGAGGCAATAACGAGTGAAGCTATATCAACTTTGTTCTCTTTTCTTCTTTTACTTGTTTGCCCCTGTTTTGCAATTTCCTCTCTCCCTGTCTGTTTTCTTTCTTTCTTTCTTTTTGCTATCTTACTTTCAATCTATTCATACTTCTATATATCTATTTCCATTTACCCTTCTGTATACTGACCTATCAACATTTCTATCTATCTATCTATCTATTTTTCTATCTATCTATCTATATCTATCTATCTATCTATCTATCTGTCTATCTATCTATCTATCTATCTATCTATCTATCTATCTATCTATCTATCTATATATATATATATATATATATATATATATATATATATATATATATATATACATGTGTATGGGTGTGAGTGTGTGTATGTGTGTGTGTGTGTGTGTGTGTGTGTGTGTGTGTGTGTGTGTGTGTGTGTGTGTGTGTGTGTGTGTGTGTGTGTGTGTGTGTGTGTGTGTGTCTACTGTATGTGAAAGAATATATACATGCACATACATAAGTATGTGTGCATATATATCTATATATGAATGTTTATATGTATGTATGTACGTATGTAAGCAAGCATGGATGAATATGTCTGTATGTATGTAAGTATGTGGGTAAGTAGGTTGGTAGGTATATCTATAGATACCTGTCTTTTCAAATCTATCTATATATTTTCTCTATCTATCTATCTTCCTGTATGCCAGTGTGTCTGTCTGTCTATTCATCTATCTCTTTATCTGTCTATTCGTATACTTATCTATCTATTAATCTATTTATCTCCATCTATCAGTATACCTACCTACCTGTCTCTCTATCTGTCTGTCAGTCTATATATCTATTATCTATCTGTCTATTTATCTATCTCGTTTTTAAGATCAATTTCCTACTCTTCTTGTAATTCCGATAGTATGGGTAGCACCACAGAGGATTGAAAGGTATTGTTACAAGGCTCTAAGTCCAGGAAAAAAGAGACATTGGATTAATTATTGGATAAAGAAGAGGGGAAAGGTCAAACACGTAGCGATGATAAATGAATGAATGAAAAAGGAAATTAACTGATTAGCACCGACAAGATGAAGGTTTTAAACAGCGCCCATCCGCGTTAAAAAAAGGTACGAACGAGAACGAATAATTTCACAGCTCGAGAAACGCAAA
Organism: Penaeus vannamei; assembly: GCF_042767895.1. Classification (NCBI taxonomy): domain Eukaryota; kingdom Metazoa; phylum Arthropoda; class Malacostraca; order Decapoda; family Penaeidae; genus Penaeus; species Penaeus vannamei. The sequence goes on along the minus strand of NC_091558.1, from coordinate 10,273,445 downwards.
TAACCGAAATCGTCGAAACAGATCTCTCTCTGCTGTGGCGATACTGAACCTCACTCGTACCCCCTTTTAACGTCGCGGTGGACACTGTTCAGCGTACATCAGCTTTGCAAAAGGTTGTCCGGTCGTTGTAGTCTTTTGTCATTCACGGTGCCGTCCGGGCTGCAAGCAACAAGAGTAGCATTGACAATAACCCTTCAACAGCGAAAAGGAAATAGTATGAAGAGAATTTGCGTTGGGCGAGAGGGTTGGCTGATGCTAGAACCGCTGATGTGAATGACAAATGCTGTGCCAGTGAAATAAAAGATATATGAGAGAGAGAGAGAGAGAGAGAGAGAGAAAGAGAGAGAGAGAGAGAGAGAGAGAGAGAGAGAGAGGGGGGGGGGGGGGATAAAACAAGACAACATATGGTGAATGATACGATAAAATAAGACAGAGAGAGAGAGAGAGAGAATGATAACAGTCAGCAAAGAGGAAAACGACTAAAGATTAAGCACACAATGAAACTGATGATGGTAAATTTTGAGATTCGTCTAGAAATGAATTAACAAAATGAAACCACTGCGCTAGAAATGTTTCGGAAGGGAAAAAAAGCAACGTGTGGGAATTTGTGATATATATACCTGACAATAATTCTTACTGGACAGTTAGGATGAAGAGCAAACGGCAGTTTAAATGGAGAATGATTTTTTTTCTCGGTTTTACTAGTATTTCTCTTTTTAGTTTTCTTTTCGTATTAATTTAGGAAATCACTAATGCTAACTTCTCTTCTTGTGTATGGCACAAAATGTACAATAGATACATGTAATACATAAGTGCAGGTATAGGTTTACAAATATGATATACAAGCGATATACATAACATTTCATTCATAACCAACCCTATAGTCAGTAATAAACATACAAGCTGCTGGCCTTATATTATATGTATATGTTATGTTTTCTATGAATGGTCGAATTTCCTCATGCAACACACATTTGACAAACAAACATTTCTCGAAAACAACATACAAGCACACAGCGATACACAGAAAATTGGAACTGAAGTGGAAATCATATGAAATAAAAGTGGTGATTATGTTGATGGCGATGATAATAATGTTAATACTAAGATTTATAATGGAAATAATGTTGATAAAGATAATTTTAAAAACAGAATATGATCAAGCGATAATAATAACAAGAAAATGATAATGGTACTAGCAAATAATAACAAAAATAAACATAATAGGTTATGATAAAAATGATAGCAATAAAAATGATGTTCATAATGATAAGAGCAATGGTAATAATGATATCAATACAAAATAATAATTATAGCAAGGACAACCGTAATAATAATAATGATAGTAATAATAATAATAATGATGATAATAATAATAATGATGATAATAATGATAATGATAATAATAATGATAACAATAATAATGATAACAATAATAATGATAATAATAATAATAATAATAATAATAATAATAATAATAATAGTAATAATAATAATAATAATAATAATAATAATAATAATGATAATAATAATAACAATGATGATAATTAATAAATTATTGTAATTATTGATAGTAATAATAACAATTAGAAGGACAAGAAAATTAAAAAGAAAAACAGGAAGAAAAGGAAGATAACAAATGATAATGACAACCATGATAACAGTAATAATAATAAAAAGACACCCAAATAACGATAGAAAATCAAAATACAAATAAAAAAAACAAGAAGTAAAACAACAAAACAACTAATCACAAAAATAACCCAAATCGACGAAAGGGGAAGAACATGACAACGAGCAGACAACTCGCTCAGTATTTATATCTTGTCTATATATTTATATTTATATATTCTTACCAAAAAAAGAATCTATATAGGCCTACGTTCCCAGGCCCCGAAGAGAGATAGGCCTATGTTGGCAAGCGCCTGAGTATTGGGCCCAAAGAGACCTTAAACTTGCCTTGGTTTTCTTCAAGATGCTACAACACAGATCTAATGTTTATATATTTACACATTCATTGGTGTATTTTTATATACAGGGGGACGTGTGCACTGTGCTGCACTTGGGGTATGTGGGGTATAAATGTGTGTGTGTGTGTGTGTGTGTGTGTGTGTGTGTGTGTGTGTGTGTGTGTGTGTGTGTGTGTGTGTGTGCGCGTGTTTTGTACATGTGTGTATGTATATATACATGTACGTAAGCATGTATGCATTCTGTTTACCACCAGGATCTTTGGTAACAAACATGATAAACGACTTTGACATTGCGAACATGGAGAGGTTCACCACTTGGCTTGTCGCTGCGTCTCCTAGGCACAGGCCAGCTTCGAGGAGGCAAAGGGGAAACCTCAGATCAGGCGGAAACCTCATAAAGATACACAGTTATGGCAAGTCTTTCGAGCAGATGTATGGAGGATCGAGGTTTCCGCTGACACTTGTTCCTTTTGTGTCCTTTTCTTTTTGCTTCGTTGAGTTTTTTTCACTTTCTTCTTCCTCTCTTATCTCTTCCTTCTTTCTTCACACTTTCTGTCTCCACTCGTTGTATCGTGTTTTCCCCTCATGACCACCACATTTTTTTTTTCTTACTAATTCCTTCCCTTTCCCCTCTCCCTGCTCCTCCTCCTCTCCCCTCTCACTCCCTTTCCTCCTCCTCCTCCTCTTCCTCTCCCCTCTCACTCCCCTACCCTCCTCCTCCACCTCACTCTCCTCAATCCCCTCCTCCTCTCCCCCCTTCCCCTCACACCCCACACCCCTCCCTCAACCCAACACGCACCCAACCCATCGCGCAGCTCATGACCCCCGACCCCTCGATGACCTGTTCCGCCCTCGATTGACACCTGAGAGATTAGCTAAGGGAAGAGTTGGGGAAACCGAGGACGCGGGTCATCACGCAGGACACCAGAGTGCTCAGGAGGACGCGCACCTGTCTGCCGCCGCTCCAGTGAAGGCCGAGGGCACCTGTGGGAGGGAGAGCGCCTTTTACATAGGAACTGCTTGCAAATGTTGGATATATATATATGTGTGTGTGCGTGTGTGTGTGTGTGCGTGTGTATATATATATATATATATATATGTGTGTGTGTGTGTGTGTGTGTGTGTGTGTGTGTGTGTGTGTGTGTGTGTGTGTGTGTGTATATATGTATATATATATATATATATATATATATATATATATATATATATATATATATATATATATATATAATAACATCTATACATACATATATGAGTATATATATACCTGTAAATATATATACATATGTATATAGATATACATATTTATATGTTTATGTGTGTATAAATTCATATATATATACATATATATGTGTGTATATATATATATATATATATATATATATATATATGTATGTATATATATATATATATATATATATATATATATATATATATATATATATATATATATATATATATTAGATTACTTATGTGTAATCTAAAAGGTACAAGTACTGCATCGAAGAAGGAGATAGCCAAAAAGTGAATAAACAGATAGATTTATAAATGAACAAATGAACAGAATCCAGAATTGCAGCAACAGCCTCTATAAAAGCCATCTACGATATCACACACTTTCATCAGGTCTCTTTTACTTTCCCTTTTTTTAGACTTTTCCCGGCGCGGAAATTAAACTGTCTCTAATTACTTATCGTAAGCTTGGAAATTAATCATGCGTTATTATATCCATGTCCGAGTTATTTCTAGATTTGTTTGTTTTATTGTTTATTTCCAGGCGAGGCGAAATGGGTCTTAAATATTTTTTCTTTTTTTTAGTTTCCAATCTCATACATTAACGAGACATATATATATTAAAAAAAAAAGATCTTCATAATGAGAGAAAAATGGAAAGAAAAAAATAGAATGGTGTGAAAACAAAAGTAAGAAGGAAAATGTATTAGAATATTAAAAATTCATTAGATAGGATAAAAGCATGATTTCTGATTGAAATACAAAAGACAACGAAGCATGTTTCTAAAAGTTATCATTCTTTCTTTACTCTCACCATCACTGTCACTGTAAGCATTAGAAACAGTTCTATCAAGTTATCAGCATAAATATGATCATTATCACCACCATTTCTTATATCAGTGATGTGATTTTGATTTTATAATTATCAGCATCGTTTTTAATATCACTCGAGTACAACATACCCAAAGTATCTATCGATTTACGATTTCAAAAATAAACAAAAAAATAAAAACATCTAATTTCGCAAATATAAAAAATAAGCAGTTTCTATTACATGAACCGTGACAGTTTGCATAAAATCCACAAAAGGTTTTACATTTTGCTAAGAGGATCTACATTCATCACAGCTCCATTTCATGTGTTAATTACCAATGAGTGGGTTACGACACACGTCACATACACGCACTTAAAATCACAATTACATACACACATAAACAGATACTGTGTATGTGTGTGTGTGTATGTATGTATGTATGTATGTATATATATATATATATATATATATATATATATATATATATATATATATATATATATATATATATATATAAACATGCATATATGTATATATAAACATGTGTATCAATCCACACACACACACACATTCGAATATACACACACATTCCGGAGGAGCGCCACTCACCGCCGGCGTCGTGGCCGAGGCTCAGGGGATCGGGCGGCACGACCACGCCCTCGTGGTGCGCGTCCTGGGCGTAGAGGGGCTTCTCGTCGCCTCGCTCGCCCCTCGGGATGGACGCCACGCACCGCAGCCTCACGCGCCCGTCGGGGAAGTACAGCTGCTGGGCCTTGAAGCGGAGGCCGAGGCGGGAGGAGGCGCGCCCGTCCACGTCCACGGGCGTCCGGTACGGCACGAGGAGGTTGGGCGGCGCCTGTGGGCGGGCGGGAGAGGGAGGGCGCGTTAGCATGGTGCGGGAGGGGTGTGTCTCGGGGGTTGGGGTTGTTTGTGTACGTGTGTGTGTGTGTGTGCGTGTGTGTGTGCGTGCGTGCGTGTGTGTGTGTGTGCGTGTGTGTATGTGTGTGTGTGTGTGTGTTAGAGAGAGAGAAAGAGAGAGAGAGACAGACAAAACAATAAGACAAGATAGACAGTATGTAGATATATTCCTTTCTCAGTTTGTCAGTTTGTCCTTGAAACTGTACCTCTGTTTCCGCATAAATCTACTCGTACCTCCCCGCCCTCGCATGTGCAGTATGGACATCATCAAAACCAAACTAGAGAGATATGGAATGAGGCCAACAAGGATACATGACACCATAACTTAAACAACAAATGCCTAATCAAGCAACATCGAGCAACTTCACACTAACACACATAGATACATTTTCAATAAAAAAGGAAAAAAAAAAAAGCTGTAAAAAAACCGTAGCAATCGATGGGAAAAAACCCTCACTCATCGACAATAAAAGACCCTATCCATCTAATATATATATATATATATATATATATATATATATATATATATATATATATATATATATATATATATATATATATATATGACAATAAAAGAAATAAAATAAAAACGATAATAAGAAATAAAAAGGGCAGATATTAGCCATAAAAAAATTGAAAAACAGAGTGAAGGCCGCCCACCTCCTTCTCATTGATGTACCAGGTGAGGTTCGCGGGCGGGATGGACTTGGGCGCGCGGCAGGTGAGGTTGACGGTGTCTCCCGGGCGGTACTGAGGCTGCCCGCCCATCACCTCTGGCCGGCCTTCGGGCAGCTCTGCGGGGAGGGAGGAAGGGGGCGAGAAACGAGGATTAGATTTGTCGTATTTTGTTTTATTTATTCATTCCTGTCTTTTTCTGTCTTTTGCTCTATTTATTTTGTCTGTTTGTTTGATTGACTTTTTTATTGTTTTTTGTTTAGTTTTTTACTTTCTGTTAAACTATTGGATTATCACAACGATTTACTGGTTAGGGCTTTAT
>NC_091558.1:10242513-10262513 GCF_042767895.1 Penaeus vannamei | reverse complement strand
ATAAACACACACACACACACACACACATACACACACACACACACACACACACACACACACACACACACACACACACACACACACACACACACACACATACACATACATACACAAAAAAAAAATCCTTAAAATCCTTAAAACACCTACTTACATCAACGATAACCCCTTTCTGCTCGAAGTCCTGCTTGGTGGGCCAGTCAGCGGGAACGAAGCGGTAGAACTCCCTCCCTGCTTTGTACCACTTGACCGAGTACAACTTCTCCCCGGCGAGGTCAAATTCGCAGGTCAAGGTCACGTCCTCCCCGCGCTCGACCATGGTGGGCACGTGGAACCGGACCCAACGAAGAGCAGAACCTGGAGGGGAGGAAAAAGATGGAAGGTAAGTAGGGAGGGATGATAAAGAGGGAGGGAGAGGAGGAGGGATGATAAAAATGGAGGGAGAGGGGAAGGAGAATAAAGGGAGGGAGAGGGAGGGAAATAAAGGGAGGGAGAGAGAGGATAAAGCGAGGGAGAGGGGGGATAAAGGGAGGGAGATGGAAGGGGAATAAAGGGAGGGAGAGGGAAGGGGAATAAAGGGAGGGAGAGGGGAGATGGAGGATAAGCATAAGAGTGGGATGAGAAAGAGAGAGAGAGAGAAAGGAGAAGAGAATGTAGGGGGGAGTGGAGGAATGGAAGGGCGAGAGGAGATGAAGGGTTAGAAAGAGGGAGAGATAAGAGAGAAAAAAGGAGGGAGTAGCGAGAGGGGAGAAAGGTGGAGGGTAAGCCTAGGGTGGAATGAAAAAGAAAGAAAAAGAAGAGATGAGAGAGAGAAAGAGAGGGAGAGAAGGGAATTAAGATAGAAGGAAAGAGGGAGTAGACAAATGCGAAGTAGAGGGAGGGAGAAGAGAGAGTGGAGAGAAAGGGGGATGGAGTGTAAGCATAGGGTGGCATGAAGAAGAGGAGGGGAGAATGAGGGATTAATAAAAGGAGAAGAGAAGGGGAAAGGAGAGAAAGAGAGGAAGGATAGAAGAGAGGGGAGAAAGAGGGAAAGGAGAAAGGAGAGAGAAGGGGGCGAATGAGAAGGATGAATAACTGAGAGAAAGAGAGAGGGAGGAAGAAAAAGTACAAGACAGGGGGGGGAGGGGAGAGGGAGTGCAGGAAGGGAAAGATAGATGGAGAATGCGAGAAAGATGGGAAGGGAGAGAGAGAGAGAGAGAGAGAGAGGGAGAGAGAGAGAGAGAGAGAGAGAGAGAGAGAGAGAGAGAGAGAGAAAGACGCTGAGAAAGAGAGATAGAGAGAGACTAGATATAGGATAATGAGGAGACACAAAGAGATGACAGAACAACAACACAACAAAAAACAATAGGGAGAGAAGCAAGAAAAATACTCAGACAAGGATAGGAATATAATAGCAAAATAGAATGTGAAGTATGAAAAAAGCGATACGATTCATAACTTATTTTTCTCAAATAAACTATTCACGTTGTCCAAAGGTCACTCTCCTTATTACGAAGAAGTATTGAACGTAGATATGTATAACAAGATTTATATAAAAAAAATCATACTGATATTACAACAAGCAAGAACATTTTCTCTAAGCAGCTTTGAAAAAATAAACACACTGCACAAAGGAAACATGAAAACGAGAAATTATTCGTCTATGTAATTACAAATCCATATCGTGTCCTTTGATATCTGCACTAATTCAAATGATAATTACATCCTTAAATGAAAAGAATAAACTCATATTACTTAGGAGAGTATGTAGGATTTCAAAGATAAAATCACATATTCGTTTTGCGTAGACTTGAGAGAGCTATGCAAATATTTGTAGATGTCTGACCCAGTAAATGTTTCGTGTCAGTGTGTGTGTCATTGTGTGTGTGTCACTGTGTGTGTGTGTGTGTGTCAGTGTGTGTGTGTCAGTGTGTGTGTGTCAGTGTGTGTGTGTCAGTGTGTGTGTGTCAGTGTGTGTGTGTGTCAGTGTGTGTGTGTGTTCTGAATATTGATGAAAATAATTCGTAAAGTAATAATAATAGTTTCATAACAATGGATCAGATGGTGATCATATACACGAGATAACTAATATGAAGAGATACAAGATACGTCGAAACCTAGATCAGCTTACATTCGATGAGGTTTCTCCAGCAGGATTTGTTTAACGAATTCTTAGAATACGCCATTCTGAAAGCAGTATCTTGCAAGCAGAAATATTAGCAGTAGTCGAGATATCTTCATGATTTTAATACTTTCATCTTTTTCTAATACCTTTTATCATTCTCATTAGAGCTAGCAGCGGCAGTAATAGTCATATGCCTCTGCTGTTGTCTTCGGTTTACAAGGAAGAAATTGACAAGAAATTATTGAAATAAGAGACAACATTTTCTTCTCTTCCTTTACCTTCTCGCATCTCTTAGAAACAGAGGAATTGAGCGAAGCCAAAATGGACGAGAAAACTTGATTCAAGCAGATGAACTTGAGGTGCAAATACTTGACTGACTTGCCTTGACCCCCTGATAATCAGAGTCACGTGGTTTTGGTCAGCGACGCGTCATAAGATTGACAAGGATTATGTTATTGATGTTGGTTTAGGCAGAAAAATAGGAATTAACATCTGACAGATTGGGAATTGCCATAGTGTAACGCCCGGGTATGTTGGTTTTAGATATACTATTTTCTTTTAATAAAGCTCATGATGGTCCTGCAAGTTATGGAAAAGTAAGAGGCCTGCACGAAATAATTTTTCTTTTTCTCCTAAAGTAGGTTTTGAAGAAAAAAAAACTACTTTAGGAGAAGTGAAACATTTTGTCCCCCTAGATGTTGACAATACGTTCCCTTCCAAGACACATAACGAAGAGGGTGGTTTGGATGCCTCTATAGAGATCAGTGCTTCTCACGTCAATCACTGAGGATATTGTCTTGAGCATTCGACATCAAAAGGAGTCACAGGGATATCATAATTTGTATAGCAAACTTAATTGATATCTACCGTGTTTCTAAGAATATAGATTCATTACTTTCCTTCGTCGAAATTCGTGACTGTTTTCGAACTCGCATGAGTGTCTTATACATACATACATACATACATATATATATATATATATATATATATATATATATATATATATATATATAAATATATATACATGTACATATATATGTATATATATATATATATATATATATATATATATATATATATATATATATATATATATATATATATATATATATATATATGTATGTATGTATGTATATATATATATATATATATATATATATATATATATATATATATATATATATATATATATATATATATATATATATATATATATATATACCAGTATATATACATATATATACATATACACACATACACACACACATACATATATATGTGTGTGTGTGTGTGTGTGTGTTCACGCAATCTCATTTTGACACACAGATACACCCGAGCATGTGTGTGCACATATGTATGTATGATGCATGTAGGTACATATATTTACATACTAAAGCCACGTTATTGTAGCGTCTACATAAACTCTATGGATTATACTTTTTTTCATTATGATGATGATGACGATGATGATGATGATGATGATGACGATGATGAATGATGAAGATGATGACGATGATGATGATGACAATGATGATGAATGATGATCATGACCCTCATCATCATCATCATCATAGTGATAAAATGATGAAGATGATGACGATAATCATCATGTGTAAGAGTAGTTGCAATACCGTTATGCAGATCCGTAATGTTGAAAACACAATCCATCGTATAATGTTACTGTTGCTTTGGCTTTTTTTCGATATTCCGAACTCATAAAAAACTTCGGAAACACATTCGAATTGTGAAAATAAATCCATTCAATATTTTCGTACATAGAACAGATCTCGTTTCAACACACCATCATACAACGCTTAGAATTTTTTTAACATATCCTAATTCCATTAAACAAAAAATAGATTTATATAAAACTGAGAATAAAAAGACGAAAAAACGCGCATCAATATTCTATCTGAAACTCACGACTTATCGGTTACCAATCAGGGGGCATTGATATCACACATTGGAAAAGTATCAGGCCATTCTTAGCTGTAAGTGCCCCCCAAACTCTTTTTATCCGGATGTTTGCAAAAAAAAAAAAAAAAAAAAAAAAAAGAAAAAAAAAAAAGACATATAAGTAGCATGCGCCATTCATTATTTCAAGAAGATAATGAAAATAAGACAGATAAAGGGTGGGTGAGGGGGGAGAGAAGGTAAAGTTAGTGATAACAGAGATAAGGATAAGGGAATGAAACAGAAGGATTAAAGAACGTAGAAATATTTTTTTTGCGTAATGTGTTGATAGTATGGAGGAAGAACGAAATAATAAGCAAAACCTCATTTCATTTCAAAAAGATAATGAAAAGAAGCCAAATAAAGGGTGGGAGGGAAGATAAGATAAAGTTGGTGATAACAGAGACAAGAATAAGAGAAAGAAACAGAAGGATTAGAGAACGTAGAATAATTTTTGCTTAACATGTTGTTAGTATGGAGGAAGAACGAAATATTAGGCAAAACTTCGAAAAGGGAATAAAGAAGACTAGTAGAGATATATTCTTTAGTTAAACCACGTCAGCAAATTCCTCATTTCCTGCAGCATATCAGATGTATGGAAATGCGCATCTCGGAACGGCGACATTGCTAAAACGGATCCCCTCTTTAATGTCCCTCACGTAAAGCAAGAATGGAAGAAGAAGAAAAAAAGACACGCATGACAATCGCAATAATCTTCAATAAATAAGGATGATAATGAGCTTAGGACCCGAAGGAATCTGTCCCCTTCGCCCCTCCCTCTCCCTCTCCTTCCCCCTTCCCTTCCCCCTCCCCTTCCCTCCCTCTCCCTCCCCTTCCCTCCTCCCTCTCCCTCCCCTTCTCCTTTCCCCCTCCCTCCCCCTTTCCCCCTTCCCTCCCTCAAGTCCCCCACACAAGACCGATTATAGCTTTTACACTGATTGCACCGAGACACATTATGAGTAGGGTTTTCGCTGCGAAATAATTTTCATGAGAAAGCTCCCCATTCGCGTGTCCTGTAAACAACAAACTCCCGAGATATCTCACTGTGTTTGCAATGGCATCGCAACGCCCGCTTGCATCTCCAGACAGTTAGCTCCTTCAGACGGGCTCTCCCTCTGCAGACGCTAATAGTGATGGAACGCTGGAAGTAATTATCTTTATTATTCGCATGATAAAGTGTACATAATTTGCTTAGAAGGCGGAGATGGAAAAGGCTTTTTGAAATGCCTGAGTGAATCTGTATTTATTTTATTTTTTTCTTTTGGACAAATTTAAAGGAGAAAGGATATATTTTCCTACAACAAATGGATGCATGGATGTCTCTATGAACATGAGAATAAACGGACAAATTTCTGAAGAAAGATGAATGAAAAATAATAAAGCGAATATACAAGCAAACTAGTTTTTAGTGTGTGTGCGTGTGTGTGTGTGTGTGTGTGTGTGTGTGTGTGTGTGTGTGTGTGTGTGTGTGTGTGTGTGTGTGTATGTGAGTTAAATAGAAACTGAATAATAGTATTTCAAAAATTTTATATCTCTTGGATAAGCTGACATCAAACAATTAACAATACGTATCAAAACAGGCTGAATCCCAGCTTTCACGCGAATGTTGAAGAGAACATGAGCTTTCTATTTCGAAACAATTTCTCATGTACATTTTTCTTTACAACTGGACAATTCTAAGTGTAAAACCTACGCTAGATAAATATAAGTATAAGAAAAAAAACGACAAATCAATTAATAGATGTGTAAATAGACAGACAGGAATAATGAAAAGAAAAAAATAAAGAAAAAAATACATACAACCGAAAATATCACCAAATAAACGTTTAAACGAAATAAATGTCCAACGGAGAGAGCCGCCAAGGCTCGAAGCCCGAAAAGAGAAATTGCTTCATATCGAAATATCTTAAAGCTGAGACAAGGCCAGCTCCGCCGTTTAAGAAACCGTAGGTCAGGCAGAACCACTTTGTCTTCGACGGGGGAACACTGTCGGACTTTTAAAATGAGGGAGAAAAACGTTGATAGAAATACTTGGGGTCAGAAGGGTAGAAAAGTCATGTTTCGCGTTTCGAAAGGTTTCGAGTCAGAGTGTAATTGTTGAATATTGACAACATTAAGAAGCAAATCGCAGCTCTGAAAGTTTTCGTTTGAATATACTTTGTGAAATTGCATGCCTGTTTCGCAATACAGCAACTATGAGGAATTGTTTGAAAAGGAGTCAAGAGAAAATAAAATTGCACAATTGTGTTTGCGAAAAGGGAGTAAAAACAACGCACTTGCTGAGAGGGAAGCCTGTTCTCTAAAAGAAAAAAAAATGCATGAATACGTAAAATGGGAGAATGCAATTACACATTATATATAGAAAGTAATGTACCTTCCCCGACGAGAATTCGAACCCACGCAAGCACCAGTGAGAGCAGAACGAACCAACTACGCATACTTTTTTACGTCGAGGGTGTAGTGGTTCGCGTCTGCTCTCCTGTGAGAAGGGTTCGAGTCTTCGTCAAGGAGGCTAAATATAGATTTCAGTGAATACGTGTTTGCGACGGACAAGTAAAAAAGCCTTAAGGAGAAAATGACGTCCGAATCGTAAGATATACGATTCCGGTGACAGAGGGATTCGAATCTTTAAAATAAGGTATTCGAAACCATAACGAAAAACTAAATCAGCTCTTTCAAATATGATATAAGAAAACTGATTTCGATTATGGAATATAGAATTAACGGGAAAATAACAAAGAAAATCGGTCGAAACCACAATACGATTTTAGAAATGCTTTCATTTGGTAATGTTTTTGAGAAAAAAAAAATCTCATTTCTCAATTATAGGAAAACGGAAACTCATTTCCCCTTCTACAGTGTTTTCTTACCAACAATATATTATCATAATTATTTTTATTACTACTATTGATTATTATCATCATTATTATCATTATAAGTATTATTATCATTATTAGTATTATTATCATTATTATCATTATTATCATTATCATTATTATCATTACTATTACTATCATTATCATTATTATTATTGTTATTATCATTATTATTGCCTTTATCATTATTATTATTCCACCTTTCTTTCCACTGCAGGACACAGACTTCTTGATCAGTTGTCTAGCATCGCCACCCTTGCCTGACCGGATGCCCTTCCTAGAAGATTCAGATGTTCGACCTTCCCCTTGGAGGCGGAGAAGATTCAGATGCTCGACCTTCCCCTTGGAAGCGAAGATTCAGATGCTCGACCTTCCCCTTGGAGGCGAAGATTCAGATGCTCGACCTTCCCCTTGGAGGCGAAGATTCAGATGCTCGACCTTCCCCTTGGAGGCGAAGAAGATTCAGATGCTCGACCTTCCCCTTGGAGGCGAAGAAGATTCAGATGCTCGACCTTCCCCTTGGAGGCGAAGAAGATTCAGATGCTCGACCTTCCCCTTGGAGGCGAAGAAGATTCAGATGCTCGACCTTCCCCTTGGAGGCGAAGAAGATTCAGATGCTCGACCTTCCCCTTGGAGGCGAAGAAGATTCAGATGCTCGACCTTCCCCTTGGAGGCGAAGAAGATTCAGATGCTCGACCTTCCCCTTGGAGGCGAAGAAGATTCAGATGCTCGACCTTCCCCTTGGAGGCGAAGATTCAGATGCTCGACCTTCCCCTTGGAGGCGAAGAAGATTCAGATGCTCGACCTTCCCCTTGGAGGCGAAGAAGATTCAAATGCTCGACCTTCCCCTTGGAGGCGGAGAAGATTCAGATGCTCGACCTTCCCCTTGGAGGCGAAGAAGATTCAGATGCTCGACCTTCCCCTTGGAGGCGAAGATTCAGATGCTCGACCTTCCCCTTGGAGGCGAAGAAGATTCAGATGCTCGACCTTCCCCTTGGAGGCGAAGAAGATTCAGATGCTCGACCTTCCCCTTGGAGGCGAAGATTCAGATGCTCGACCTTCCCCTTGGAGGCGAAGAAGATTCAGATGCTCGACCTTCCCCTTGGAGGCGAAGAAGATTCAGATGCTCGACCTTCCCCTTGGAGGCGAAGAAGATTCAGATGCTCGACCTTCCCCTTGGAGGCGAAGAAGATTCAGATGCTCGACCTTCCCCTTGGAGGCGAAGAAGATTCAGATGCTCGACCTTCCCCTTTGGAGGCGAAGAAGATTCAGATGCTCGACCTTCCCCTTGGAGGCGAAGAAGATTCAGATGCTCGACCTTCCCCTTGGAGGCGAAGAAGATTCAGATGCTCGACCTTCCCCTTGGAGGCGAAGAAGATTCAGATGCTCGACCTTCCCCTTGGAGGCGAAGAAGATTCAGATGCTCGACCTTCCCCTTGGAGGCGAAGAAGATTCAGATGCTCGACCTTCCCCTTGGAAGCGAAGATTCAGATGCTCGACCTTCCCCTTGGAGGCGAAGATTCAGATGCTCGACCTTCCCCTTGGAGGCGAAGAAGATTCAGATGCTCGACCTTCCCCTTGGAGGCGAAGAAGATTCAGATGCTCGACCTTCCCCTTGGAGGCGAAGAAGATTCAGATGCTCGACATTCCCCTTGGAGGCGAAGAAGATTCAGATGCTCGACCTTCCCCTTGGAGGCGAAGAAGATTCAGATGCTCGACCTTCCCCTTGGAGGCGAAGAAGATTCAGATGCTCGACCTTCCCCTTGGAGGCGAAAATTAAGATGCTCGACCTTCCCTTTGGAGGCGAAGATTCAGATGCTCGACCTTCCCTTTGGAGGCGAGGAAGATTCAGATGCTCGACCTTCCCCTTGGAGGCGAAGAAGATTCAGATGCTCGACCTTCCCCTTGGAGGCGAAGAAGATTCAGATGCTCGACCTTCCCCTTGGAGGCGAAGAAGATTCAGATGCTCGACCTTCCCCTTGGAGGCGAAGAAGATTCAGATGCTCGACCTTCCCCTTTGGAGGCGAAGAAGATTCAGATGCTCGACCTTCCCCTTAGAGGCGAAGAAGATTCAGATGCTCGACCTTCCCCTTGGAGGCGAAGAAGATTCAGATGCTCGACCTTCCCTTTGGAGGCGAAGAAGATTCAGATGCTCGACCTTCCCCCTTGGAGGCGAAGATTCAGATGCTCGACCTTCCCTTTGGAGGCGAAGAAGATTCAGATGCTCGACCTTCCCCTTAGAGGCGAAGAAGATTCAGATGCTCGACCTTCCCCTTGGAGGCGAAGATTCAGATGCTCGACCTTCCCCTTGGAGTCGAAGAAGATTCAGATGCTCAACCTTCCCCTTGGAGGCGAAGATTCAAATGCTCGACCTTCCCCTTAGAGGCGAAGAAGATTCAGATGCTCGACCTTCCCCTTGGAGGCGAAGAAGATTCAGATGCTCAACCTTCCCCTTGGAGGCGAAGATTCAAATGCTCGACCTTCCCCTTAGAGGCGAAGAAGATTCAGATGCTCGACCTTCCCCTTAGAGGCGAAGAAGATTCAGATGCTTGACCTTCCCCTTGGAGGCGAAGATTCAAATGCTCGACCTTCCCCTTAGAGGCGAAGAAGATTCAGATGCTCAACCTTCCCCTTGGAGGCGAAGAAGATTCAGATGCTCGACCTTCCCCTTAGAGGCGAAGAAGATTCAGATGCTCGACCTTCCCCTTGGAGGCGAAGATTCAGATGCTCGACCTTCCCCTTAGAGGCGAAGAAGATTCAAATGCTCAACCTTCCCCTTGAAGGCGAAGAAGATTCAGATGCTCGACCTTCCCCTTGGAGGCGAAGATTCAGATGCTCGACCTTCCCCTTTGGAGGCGAAGAAGATTCAGATGCTCGACCTTCCCCTTGGAGGCGAAGAAGATTCAGATGCTCGACCTTCCCTTTGGAGGCGAAGAAGATTCAGATGCTCGACCTTCCCCTTGGAGGCGAAGAAGATTCAGATGCTCGACCTTCCCCTTGGAGGCGAAGATTCAGATGCTCGACCTTCCCCTTGGAGGCGAAGAAGATTCAGATGCTCGACCTTCCCCTTGGAGGCGAAGAAGATTCAGATGCTCGACCTTCCCCTTGGAGGCGAAGAAGATTCAGATGCTCGACCTTCCCCTTGGAGGCGAAGAAGATTCAGATGCTCGACCTTCCCCTTTGGAGGCGAAGAAGATTCAGATGCTCGACCTTCCCCTTGGAGGCGAAGATTCAGATGCTCGACCTTCCCCTTTGGAGGCGAAGATTCAGATGCTCGACCTTCCCCTTGGAGGAGAAGAAGATTCAGATGCTCGACCTTCCCCTTGGAGGCGAAGAAGATTCAGATGCTCGACCTTCCCCTTGGAGGCGAAGAAGATTCAGATGCTCGACCTTCCCCTTGGAGGCGAAGAAGATTCAGATGCTCGACCTTCCCCTTGGAGGCGAAGAAGATTCAGATGCTCGACCTTCCCCTTGGAGGCGAAGAAGATTCAGATGCTCGACCTTCCCCTTGGAGGCGAAGATTCAGATGCTCGACCTTCCCCTTGGAGGCGAAGAAGATTCAGATGCTCGACCTTCCCCTTGGAGGCGAAGAAGATTCAGATGCTCGACCTTCCCCTTGGAGGCGAAGAAGTTTCAGATGCTCGACCTTCCCTTTGGAGGCGAAGAAGATTCAGATGCTCGACCTTCCCCTTGGAGGCGAAGAAGATTCAGATGCTCGACCTTCCCCTTGGAGGCGAAGAAGATTCAGATGCTCGACCTTCCCCTTGGAGGCGAAGAAGATTCAGATGCTCGACCTTCCCCTTGGAGGCGAAGAAGATTCAGATGCTCGACCTTCCCCTTGGAGGCGAAGAAGATTCAAATGCTCGACCTTCCCCTTGGAGGCGAAGAAGATTCAGATGCTCGACCTTCCCCTTGGAGGCGAAGATTCAGATGCTCGACCTTCCCCTTTGGAGGCGAAGAAGATTCAGATGCTCGACCTTCCCCTTGGAGGCGAAGAAGATTCAGATGCTCGACCTTCCCTTTGGAGGCGAAGAAGATTCAGATGCTCGACCTTCCCCTTGGAGGCGAAGAAGATTCAGATGCTCAACCTTCCCCTTGGAGGCGAAGATTCAGATGCTCGACCTTCCCCTTGGAGGCGAAGAAGATTCAGATGCTCAACCTTCCCCTTGGAGGCGAAGATTCAGATGCTCGACCTTCCCCTTGGAGGCGAAGAAGATTCAGATGTTCGACCTTCCCCTTGGAGGCGAAGAAGATTCAGATGCTCGACCTTCCCCTTAAAGGCGAAGAAGATTCAGATGCTCGACCTTCCCCTTGGAGGCGAAGATTCAGATGTTCGACCTTCCTCTTGGAGTCGAAGAAGATTCAGATGCTCGACCTTCCCTTTGGAGGCGAAGAAGATTCAGATGTTCGACCTTCCCCTTGGAGGCGAAGATTCAGATGCTCGACCTTCCCCTTTGGAGGCGAAGATTCAGATGCTCGACCTTCCCCTTGGAGGAGAAGAAGATTCAGATGCTCGACCTTCCCCTTGGAGGCGAAGAAGATTCAGATGTTCGACCTTCCCCTTCGAGGCGAAGAAGATTCAGATGCTCGACCTTCCCCTTGGAGGCGAAGAAGATTCAGATGCTCGACCTTCCCCTTAGAGGCGAAGAAGATTCAGATGCTCGACCTTCCCCTTGGAGGCGAAGAAGATTCAGATGCTCGACCTTCCCTTTGCAGGCGAAGAAGATTCAGATGCTCGACCTTCCCCTTGGAGGCGAAGAAGATTCAGATGTTCGACCTTCCCCTTGGAGGCGAAGAAGATTCAGATGCTCGACCTTCCCCTTGGAGGCGAAGAAGTTTCAGATGCTCGACCTTCCCCTTGGAGGCGAAGAAGATTCAGATGCTCGACCTTCCCCTTGGAGGCGAAGAAGATTCAGATGCTCGACCTTCCCCTTAGAGGCGAAGAAGATTCAGATGCTCGACCTTCCCCTTGGAGGCGAAGAAGATTCAGATGCTCGACCTTCCCCTTGGAGGCGAAGAAGATTCAGATGCTCGACCTTCCCCTTTGGAGGCGAAGAAGATTCAGATGCTCGACCTTCCCCTTAGAGGCAAAGAAGTTTCAGATGCTCGACCTTCCCCTTGGAGGCGAAGAAGATTCAGATGCTCGACCTTCCCCTTGGAGGCGAAGAAGATTCAGATGCTCGACCTTCCCCTTGGAGGCGAAGAAGATTCAGATGCTCGACCTTCCCCTTGGAGGCGAAGAAGATTCAGATGCTCGACCTTCCCCTTGGAGGCGAAGATTCAGATGCTCGACCTTCCCCTTGGAGGCGAAGAAGATTCAGATGCTCGACCTTCCCCTTGGAGGCGAAGAAGATTCAGATGCTCGACCTTCCCCTTAGAGGCGAAGAAGATTCAGATGCTCGACCTTCCCCTTTGGAGGCGAAGATTCAGATGCTCGACCTTCCCCTTAGAGGCGAAGAAGATTCAGATGCTCGACCTTCCCCTTGGAGGCGAAGAAGTTTCAGATGCTCGACCTTCCCCTTGGAGGCGAAGAAGATTCAGATGCTCGACCTTCCCCTTTGGAGGCGAAGATTCAGATGCTCGACCTTCCCCTTGGAGGCGAAGAAGATTCAGATGCTCGACCTTCCCCTTAGAGACGAAGAAGATTCAGATGCTCGACCTTCCCCTTTGGAGGCGAAGATTCAGATGCTCGACCTTCCCCTTGGAGGCGAAGAAGATTCAGATGTTCGACATTCCCTTTAGAGGCGAAGAAGATTCAGATGCTCGACCTTCCCCTTGGAGGCGAAGATTCAGATGCTCGACCTTCCCCTTAGAGGCGAAGAAGATTTAGATGCTCGACCTTCCCCTTAGAGGCGAAGAAGATTCAGATGCTCGACCTTCCCCTTGGAGGTGAAGATTCAGATGCTCGACCTTCCCCTTGGAGGCGTAGAAGATTCAGATGCTCGACCTTCCCCTTAGAGGCGAAGATTCAGATGCTCGACCTTCCCCTTGGAGGCGAAGATTCAGATGCTCGACCTTCCCCTTGGGGGCGAAGAAGATTCAGATGCTCGACCTTCCCCTTGGAGGCGAAGAAGATTCAGATGCTCGACCTTCCCCTTGGAGGCGAAGATTCAGATTCTCGACCTTCCCCTTAGAGGCCAAGAAGATTCAGATGCTCGACCTTCCCCTTAGAGGCGAAGAAGATTCAGATGCTCGACCTTCCCCTTGGAGGCGAAGAAGATTTAGATGCTCGACCTTCCCCTTAGAGGCGAAGAAGATTCAGATGCTCGACCTTCCCCTTAGAGGCGAAGAAGATTCAGATGCTCGACCTTCCCCTTAGAGGCGAAGAAGATTCAGATGCTCGACCTTCCCCTTGGAGGCGAAGAAGATTCAGATGCTCGACCTTCCCCTTGGAGGCGAAGAAGATTCAGATGCTCGACCTTCCCCTTGGAGGCGAAGATTCAGATGTTCGACCTTCCCCTTAGAGGCGAAGAAGATTCAGATGCTCGACCTTCCCCTTAGAGGCGAAGAAGATTCAGATGCTCGACCTTCCCCTTGGAGGCGGAGATTCAGATGCTCGACCTTCCCTTTGGAGGCGAAGAAGATTCAGATGCTCGACCTTCCCCTTTGGAGGCGAAGAAAATTCAGATGCTCGACCTTCCCCTTGGGGGCGAAGAAGATTCAGATGCTCGACCTTCCCCTTAGAGGCGAAGAAGATTCAGATGCTCGACCTTCCCCTTGGAGGCGAAGAAGATTCAGATGCTCGACCTTCCCCTTGGAGGCGGAGATTCAGATGCTCGACCTTCCCCTTGGAGGCGAAGAAGATTCAGATGCTCGACCTTCCCTTTGGAGGCGAAGAAGATTCAGATGCTCGACCTTCCCCTTGGAGGCGAAGAAGTTTCAGATGCTCGACCTTCCCCTTGGAGGCGAAGATTCAGATGCTCGACCTTCCCCTTGGAGGCGAAAATTCAGATGCTCGACCTTCCCCTTGGAGGAGAAGAAGATTCAGATGCTCGACCTTCCCCTTGGAGGCGAAGAAGATTCAGATGCTCGACCTTCCCCTTGGAGGCGAAGATTCAGATGCTCGACCTTCCCCTTGGAGGCGAAGAAGATTCAGATGCTCGACCTTCCCCTTGGAGGCGAAGAAGATTCAGATGCTCGACCTTCCCCTTGGAGGCGAAGATTCAGATGCTCGACCTTCCCCTTGGAGGCGAAGAAGATTCAGATGCTCGACCTTCCCCTTGGAGGCGAAGAAGATTCAGATGCTCGACCTTCCCCTTGGAGGCGAAGAAGATTCAGATGCTCGACCTTCCCCTTGGAGGCGAAGAAGATTCAGATGCTCGACCTTCCCCTTAGAGGCGAAGAAGATTCAGATGCTCGACCTTCCCCTTGGAGGCGAAGATTCAGATGCTCGACCTTCCCCTTGGAGGCGAAGAAGATTCAGATGCTCGACCTTCCCCTTGGAGGCGAAGAAGATTCAGATGCTCGACCTTCCCCTTGGAGGCGAAGATTCAGATGCTCGACCTTCCCCTTAGAGGCGAGGATTCAGATGCTCGACCTTCCCCTTGGAGGCGAAGAAGATTCAGATGCTCGACCTTCCCCTTGGAAGCGAAGATTCAGATGCTCGACCTTCCCCTTGGAGGCGAAGAAGATTCAGATGCTCGACCTTCCCCTTGGAGGCGAAGAAGATTCAAATGCTCGACCTTCCCCTTGGAGGCGAAGAAGATTCAGATGCTCGACCTTCCCCTTGGAGGCGAAGAAGATTCAGATGCTCGACCTTCCCCTTGGAGGCGAAGAAGATTAAGATGCTCGACCTTCCCCTTAGAGGCGAAGAAGATTCAGATGCTCGACCTTCCCCTTGGAGGCGAAGAAGATTCAAATGCTCGACCTTCCCCTTGGAGGCGAAGATTCAGATGCTCGACCTTCCCCTTGGAGGCGAAGATTCAGATGCTCGACCTTCCCCTTGGAGGCGAAGAAGATTCAGATGCTCGACCTTCCCCTTGGAGGCGAAGAAGATTCAGATGCTCGACCTTCCCCTTGGAGGCGAAGATTCAGATGCTCGACCTTCCCCTTGGAGGCGAAGATTCAGATGCTCGACCTTCCCCTTGGAGGCGAAGATTCAGATGCTCGACCTTCCCCTTGGAGGCGAAGAAGATTCAGATGCTCGACCTTCCCCTTGGAGGCGAAGAAGATTCAGATGCTCGACCTTCCCCTTGGAGGCGAAGATTCAGATGCTCGACCTTCCCCTTGGAGGCGAAGAAGATTCAGATGCTCGACCTTCCCCTTGGAGGCGAAGAAGATTCAGATGCTCGACCTTCCCCTTGGAGGCGAAGATTCAGATGCTCGACCTTCCCCTTGGAGGCGAAGAAGATTCAGATGCTCGACCTTCCCCTTAGAGGCGAAGAAGATTCAGATGCTCGACCTTCCCCTTGGAGGCGAAGATTCAGATGCTCGACCTTCCCTTTGGAGGCGAAGAAGATTCAGATGCTCGACCTTCCCCTTGGAGGCGAAGAAAATTCAGATGCTCGACCTTCCCCTTGGAGGCGAAGAAGATTCAGATGCTCGACCTTCCCCTTGGAGGCGAAAAAGTTTCAGATGTTCGACCTTCCCCTTGGAGGCGAAGAAGATTCAGATGCTCGACCTTCCCCTTGGAGGCGAAGAAGATTCAGATGCTCGACCTTCCCCTTGGAGGCGAAGATTCAGATGCTCGACCTTCCCCTTGGAGGCGAAGATTCAGATGCTCGACCTTCCCCTTGGAGGCGAAGAAGATTCAGATGCTCGACCTTCCCCTTGGAGGCGAAGGAGATTCAGATGCTCGACCATCCCCTTGGAGGCGAAGAAGATTCAGATGCTCGACCTTCCCCTTGGAGGCGAAGAAGATTCAGATGCTCGACCTTCCCCTTTGGAGGCGAAGATTCAGATGCTCGACCTTCCCCTTGGAGGCGAAGATTCAGATGCTCGACCTTCCCCTTGGAGGCGAAGATTCAGATGCTCGACCTTCCCCTTGGAGGCGAAGATTCAGATGCTCGACCTTCCCCTTGGAGGCGAAGAAGATTCTGATGCTCGACCTTCCCCTTGGAGGCAAAGATTCAGATGCTCGACCTTCCCCTTGGAGTCGAAGAAGATTAAGATGCTCGACCTTCCCCTTGGAGGCGAAGAAGATTCAGATGCTCGACTTTCCCCTTGGAGGCGAAGAAGATTCAGATGCTCGACCTTCCCCTTGGAAGCGAAGATTCAGATGCTCGACCTTCCCCTTGGAGGCGAAGATTCAGATGCTCGACCTTCCCCTTGGAGGCGAAGAAGATTCTGATGCTCGACCTTCCCCTTGGAGGCGAAGAAGATTCAGATGCTCGACCTTCCCCTTGGAGGCGAAGATTCAGATGCTCGACCTTCCCCTTGGAGGCGAAGAAGATTCAGATGCTCGACCTTCCCCTTGGAGGCGAAGAAGATTCAGATGCTCGACCTTCCCCTTGGAGGCGAAGAAGATTCAGATGCTCGACCTTCCCCTTGGAGGCGAAGAAGATTCAGATGCTCGACCTTCCCCTTGGAGGCGAAGAAGATTCAGATGCTCGACCTTCCCCTTGGAAGCGAAGAAGATTCAGATGCTCGACCTTCCCCTTGGAGGCGAAGAAGATTCAGATGCTCGACCTTCCCCTTGGAGGCGGAAATTCAGATGCCCGGCGGCGACTTCATCTGTGACACTTGCGCTTGACTGTATATACTTTTGTCGTCGCATGATCGGACTCGAACCAGCTGTCAGAGCATTTAGCTTTAACTGTGTATGTATATGTGTGTGTATATGTATATATATGTGTGTGTGTGCGTGTGTGTGGGTGTGGGTGGGTGTGGGTGTGGGTGTGTGTGTTTGTGTGTGTGTGCGTGTGTGTGTGTGTGTGTGTGTGTGTGTGTGTGTGTGTGTGCGTGTGTGTGTGTGTGGGTGGGTGGGTGTGTGTGTGTGTGTGGATGCGGGTGTGGATTTGCCTGTGAATCTGTATATATGTGCATGTGTTAGTGTGCTTCCCTTCTGTATTATTCCTAAATGCTTTCGAGATTGCTCTGTCATCATCGGCTTACTTTGTTCCTAAACATCTATATTCATCGTTTCTCTATTTCTCCTTTTCCTATTATTCCTTTTTCAGATCAGTTATCCAGTTACAAATATTCTTATACAATTTATAAAACAGGGTAGATTTTTTAAGAGAAATCTGCGCCTTGATAGCCCACAGGTAAATCAATTTCGGAAATATATCGTTATTAATAAGGCATTAACCTAAATGTCCCTTATTAAGATGTGAAAAATGTGTTAATTATCCATCTTGTTTATTGTTTGCTGTTAAGTAGGGGGGGGGGGAATTTATGCAGATTATTTTTTTATGAGTCGATGTTTTTTGTTGCCATTCTTGGGGTATTTTTATGTTATTTTGTGGATATTTAAGATACAGAATGAATTAGGAGATATATTTATTTTTAAAAATGGGAAGATGTAAATTTTCTTATTTTACTTCGATTCGATGTGTGTGTTTTTATCATGTTCTCTTTTTTTCTCTCCCTTTTTTCTTTCCTATTTACAGGAAGCAAGTAAAATATGCTTTTAATAGACATTATATTGAGTGTTTAATATTAAGGTATTAATCGCCATCTTTATCGAAGCGCTTTTAATATCCAACACCCTCTCCCTCTCCTACCCCCCCCCCCCCTCCTCCTCCTCCTCCCCCCTTTCTACATTTCCCCATCCTTCACCTTCTTAACTCACCTCTCCCCTTCCTCATACATACCTATCCTTCACTCTCCCCATTCCCTCACTCTCTTACCTATTCCTCTTCCTCATCTCCACCTCCCTTTTCCCTTACCCATCGACCTCCCTTCCCCAATCCCCTCACCCTCACCTTTCCCGTATTCATTCCCTCTCCCTTTCTCCTTCCCCATCCTTATCTATCCTCCCTTCCTACCCTCCTCCCCCTTTCCTTCTATCTCCCCTCCCCCTTCCCTCCCTCTCTACTCACTCCCTCTTTCCTTCCTAACACATCCCTCCCCTTCTCACCCACTTCATCCTTACCTATCCCCCCCTCTTTACTCTCCTGCCTCTCCTCCTCTCCCTCAATTACCCCTCCTCCACCTTCCCCTTTCCCCCCTTCCCCCTCACCCCTTTTTCCCCCCTTCCCCCTTTCCCTCTGCCCCCCTCACCCACTCCCCCCTTCCCCCTCACCCCTTTCTCCCTTCCCCCCTCACCCTTCCGCCTCTTCTCCTCTTCCCCCTTTCGCCCCCTTCCCCGCTCCCCCCCCCCTTCGTTCCCCTTCCCCCCTTCGCTCCCCATCCCCCATCCCCCCCCCTTCGCTCCCCTTCCCCCTTCCTCCCTCCCCCCTCTCCCCCCTTCCCCCTTCCCTCCTTCCCCCCTCCCCTCCCTCTGTTGCCCGTAATGATAACTTGTCACTGTATGAAGTTCGGCGGTCATCCTGGGCCAAGAATCCGCGGCATCCGTTATTAGTATCTCCGGGCACGGGGCGAGGTCAGGCGAGGTCAAACACGGTATGATGCAAGTTGGACATATTTCTCCCCTGTCCAGGCTCTTGTCCGGTCGCCATGGTAACCGTAATATCGATGGTTTGTTGCCGTTGGTCCGAATTTGGGCTGAAGTAGGCCTATCTTTACTACCTCCCTTCTTCCCTCATTCCTTCCCTTCCTCCTTGCCTCCCTCCCTTCCTTCCCTCCATCCTTCTCTCCTTCTTTACTACCTCCCCTTTTCCCTCCCCCCTTCCTCCTTCCTTCCTATCCTCCTTCCTTCCTTCTCTCCTTCCCTGTTCCCTCCCTCCCTCCCTCGTCCCTCCTTCCCTGCCTCCCTTCCTCCCTCCTCCCCTCCCTCCCTTCCTCCCTTCCTCTCTCCCTCCCAGCACTCTTTCCTCCTTTTTTCTTCTTTCCCTCCTTCTTAGCTGCTCCTCCTATCCTCCTCCTCCCCTTTTGATTCTTTTTTTTTTTTCTTTACTTCCTCTTCGTAACCCAATCCACCCTCTTCTTTTATACGTCTTCCCTTTCCCTTCCTTTGTACTTTTTTTCCTTTCCTTTTTCTCTCTTTTGCTTACCTCTTCCTTTATTCTCACACTTCCTTTTACCCTTTTCACTCCCCCCCCCCCTCTAAGCCCCTATCCATCTGTCCGTATAGCCTATCCTTTCATCTCTATCCTTCACCTACTTTTATCATCCCCTCTTTCTTGCTTATGCTTCTTTCCTCCACCCTCTTTCTATCTCGCTTCTTGCTCTTGTTATTATTCTCTTCCTCCCTCTCCTCCATTCCTTCTTTTCTTATCAATTCTCTTTACTACCCGTTTCTCTCCCTACTTCATACCCCACCTCTCCCTCACATACCATCCCTGTACTTCGACTGCTACTCCTCCCACACCCCAACCCACCACTTCACATCCACTTCTACCCCTCCACTTCACTCCTACACTTCATTCTTACACTTCACGGCTACTCTTCACCCTTCCACTTCATTCCTCCACTTCACCCCTTCAGTTCACATCTACACATCTCCACGACTCCTCCACTTCATTCCTACATTTCACCCCTCCACTTCACTCCTAACTTCACCCCTCCATTTCTCTCCTAACTTCACTCCTACACATCACCCTCCACTTCACCCCTCCACTTCAACTCTCCACTTCACTCCTCCACATTACCCCGACCCCTCCACTTCACTCCTCTACATTACCCCGACCCCTCCACTTCCCTCCCCACCCAGCCAACTCAACACTGCCCCCCCCCCACACTCCCCCCACTTCCCCATCTACCCCTCCTACCCTCGACCCGCGACCAAACTTGTATAGATTGGCTTGTCTCGCCGCCGGAGCAGAGCGAGAATGTGTATTGCTTTGCCTTATGGTCCAAGTGCGTTTGGCATTTACATTTTTAATGATTAAGAGCATGAAGGTTTCTATGTGTGGATGGAGAAGGGGGAGGAGGGAGGCGAGGAAGGGAGGGGAGGGGGTGGGTTCTTTCTTTTTATCTTGTGGTTATCGTTCTTTTCGTTTTTCTCTTTCTCTTTTTCTTCTTCTTCTTTTTTCTTTTTGTCTTTCTTAAAACTTTTTTTCTCTCTC
>NC_091558.1:10222513-10227513 GCF_042767895.1 Penaeus vannamei | reverse complement strand
CATCATTATTAGTATCATTAATATTATTATCATTAATACTACCATTATCATTATAATCGAATCATTAATATTATCACTCTGAATATCAATATTGCATTTTATCATTATTATCCTTATCTGTATCAGCATTATCATCATCTTTATTGCCATCAATATCGGGGGAGGGAGGGAAGGAGAGAGAGAGAGAGAGAGAGAGAGAGAGAGAGAGAGAGAGAGAGAGAGAGAGAGAGAGAGAGAGAGAGAGAGAGAGAGAGAGAGAGAGAGAGAGATGGAGGGAGTGAGAGAGAACGAGGGTAGAGTGAGACAGGCAGACAAAGAGGAGAGGGTAGGAGACACAGAGAGAGAGAGTGAGAGTGAGAGAGAGAGAGAGAGAGAGAGAGAGGAGAGAAAGAGAGAGAGAGAGGAAGGAGAGGGTAGGAGACAGAGACAGACAGACAAAGAGGAGAGAATAGAAGACAGAGACAGACAGACAGAGAGAGGGAGAGAGAGAGAAAAAAGAGAGAGACAGAGAGACTGAAAGAGAGAGAGAGAGAATGATAGACAGAGGCAGACAGACAGACATACAAGATCAAGATGAAAAGAGAGACGGAAACAGACAGACTGACAGACAGACCAATTGACAGACAGACAGAGAGGAAGTAATTTCTGCTTTGCTTCCATCCAGCCATGTAAAAAGATCCTTTTGTCATTTTTTGAGCATGTAGCTTTACGCCAAAGTGTTGCACTGTTGTTTCTCTTTAAGTTCCGACTGACAAAGCAGAGTGTAGGAGTGCATCTTCGCTGGCATAAAGCTTTATAATATTGCTTTGTTTTATGTCTCATTTCCCTGTGGCGGAGTTCTACATAAGGCTGAGATTAATCTTGAGTTTTGCATGGCTTAAGTTTGGTTTATTATGGTCTAGTAATGTTCATCGTCCTGGGAAAAGTAGGAAAAAAAGTTTTAAATGAGTGACATGATTTTTTTTTCTTTTCTTTTTTTGAATATCAAAACAATAATGTTATATGTGAATGTGTGTGTGCTCGCGCGCGCGCGTGTGTGTGTGTGTTCTTGAACGCATGTGTACATGTGTGTGTGTGTGTGCTTGTGCGCGTGTATATGTGTGTGTGTCTGCCAATACAATACATGTCTGTGCGTGTCTGTGTGCGTGTTTGCGTGTCTACATGAGAGTGTCTGCGTGCCCGTGTGCGCTCGTGCGATACAATTATTTAATGCGATACGAATCATCGGCACAAAGGGGCTGAAAAGAACATTGTTAGTCCATGATAAAAAGGAAGAGATAAAACTTTAAGAAAGAAGAGGATGAAATGAACTGATATGAACAAAGGCAATAGCAAAGAGAGAATAAGAAGAACAGAAATAATGGCATAATAACAGACTTGTGCAAGAATATGATTCCATGATAAAGGCTATATTAAGAAAATGAAAATAATGGTGGTGGTGATGATAACATTAATAAAGAAATGACCATGAGGAGACTAATAAGAAGGTTGGATGACGAAGATAAAGTTGATAATGAAGATATTGACTATACTGATCACGATGATGAAAGTGATGATATAAGTAATAATGAAGTATAATGAGGAGAATAATTGCAATAAAAATGATAATGATGATTGTAATGATAATGAGGATAAGATTGATGACAATAATGATAATTATGATAACAATGATGACAATAATATCAACGATAATGATTATTACGCTGATGATGATAACAATGGCAAAAGTAGTGATTTTGATAACAATTTTGATATTGATAATCTGAAAAAAATGATGATAATAATAATGATGCAGTGATAATGATTATGATGATATCAACATCATTGATAGAAAATATAACAATGATGATAAGAGTAATAATAACATCAATATCAATAATAATGATAATGATAGTGGCAATGAAAATAATAATGATAATAATGATAGTGATAATAATAATGATAATAATAAAAATGGCAATAATAATAATAATAATGATAATAGTGATGATAGTAATAACAGTACTAATAGCAACAATAATAGAAACGATGATAATGATGATAATAACGATAATGATAATGTCGATGATATTGATAATGCTCTATGAATAGTAATAAGAACAATAAAAATAAATGATTATAATGAGGAGAATAATTGCAATAAAAATGATAATGATGATTGTAATGATAATGAGGATAAGATTGATGACAATAATGATAATTATGATAACAATGATGACAATAATATCAACGATAATGATTATTACGCTGATGATGATAACAATGGCAAAAGTAGTGATTTTGATAACAATTTTGATATTGATAATCTGAAAAAAATGATGATGATAATAATGATGCAGTGATAATGATTATGATGATATCAACATCATTGATAGAAAATATAACAATGATGATAAGAGTAATAATAACATCAATATCAATAATAATGATAATGATAGTGGCAATGAAAATAATAATGATAATAATGATAGTGATAATAATAATGATAATAATAAAAATGGCAATAATAATAATAATAATGATAATAGTGATGATAGTAATAACAGTACTAATAGCAACAATAATAGAAACGATGATAATGATGATAATAACGATAATGATAATGTCGATGATATTGATAATGCTCTATGAATAGTAATAAGAACAATAAAAATAAAGAATAGACTAAGCCTTAGACTAATAATAATAATAATAATAATAATAATGATAATAACAATACTGCGGCATGTCCTCAGTCCATTTCCTCATAAAGGGTTTAGTCTACTTCTTCAGACCACGAATTATTAGGCCGTCCCATAGGTCTCTTAGTCGATAAAATCACCCTTAGGAACTTAGGAAGTGTCCAGTGGTGCTTGAGTTGAGGGTCTCGGATAATGCAATTATCGGATACTATACCGCCCAGTATAAGAAAAGGCCGACTGAAGGCTTGATCCGTGTGGTGCATTGAAGTCTCCCAGAACAATGGTGATGATGATAGTGGGGGAAATAGTGAGAATGATGATGATGGTGTTGAAAGTAGTGATGACTGTTGAAAGAAGTGAGGATAGTGATGATAGTGTTGAAGGTAGTGAGGAGTGTTGAAATTAGTGAGGATAGTGATGACAGTGTTGAAAGAAGTGAGAATAGTGATGATAATGGTTGATAAGAATAACATCAACTGTAATAGCGCTGAAAAGGAATACCAATTCCAAATGCATTACCATAATGGATGTAATAAACAAAATGAAGGAAGGATTTAAGTGAACAGAGAAGCATAATACATTATTCCCCCTCCCACCCCCCAACCCCTTCTGAATGGTAGCCGCCGAGGTCACGAAAGCAAACTGGGGTATTGTTTACGGTTGACCGAATTAAATAGTATAAGCCCCTTCTGCCCCTTTTCGTGACCTTCTTTTCCCTCCTCTCACCTCTTCCCCTCCTTTCAGCCCTCCCCTCGTCCCTTCCCCTCCCCCTCCGTGTCATCTTCCCCTCCCTCTCCCCCTCCCCGTCCTCTTCCCCTCCCCCAGTAACTTAATTAGACAAAATAAAAAAAATGGAATGTTAGGACTCCCTTCACCCCTTTGACTAACAAATCATAGAGCAGCGTTTTTTTTTTTTTCATTGTTATTATTAATTCGCTCATAGATTTCCATAAGTATGAAGAGGAAGCGACTTGTGGGTGTCTGTCTCCAGCTGTTGTTGTATTTATGTTGTTGAATTCCACCCTCTCGCGTTCCCAGAAAGAGAGAGAGACAGAGAGAGACAGACAGAAAGAGAAAGAGAGAGAGAAAAATAAGAGAAAGAGAACAAAGAGAGCGACATCCCCACCTATTCTCCGTTTTGTTGACCTCTCATCCACCTCTTTCACAGTTCCTGAGATGCCCCTCTTCCCCTACAGACAATCATGCGCGCTAGATCTGCCTCGCCATGCACTTTCTCTCGGTCGCCACGATGCCCCCCAAACACCATGCACTACGGCCATGCACGAGGAATCGCATACAGATAATGGGGCAGCATGAGTTTGACCTCGATTGACCTTCTGGTGCCAGGGACGATCTCGCGCTTCCTTTGACTAACTCCCTCAATGACCGGAAGTCGGTGCGCAATCGAGGGTTTAATTGATTCGTAACGATCCAATCTCGGGCCTGTCTTCCAGTGCGAAGGCCTCTCTCCCTCTCTCTGCCTGTCCATCTGTCTATGTTTCTGTCTATCTCTTTCGTCTTCTTAATCTTCCTCTCTCTCTCTCTCTCTCTCTCTCTCTCTCTCTCTCTCTCTCTCTAACTCTAACTCTAACTCTAACTCTAACTCTAACTCTAACTCTAACTCTAACTCTCTCTCTCTCTCTCTCTCTCTCTCTCTCTCTCTCTCTCTCATACACACATTTGCGTGAGTGTGCCTCTCTTTTCTCTCTCTCTCTTTCTATCTATCTATCTATCTATCTATCTATCTATCTATCTATCTATCTATCTATCTATATATCTATCTATCTATCTATCTATCTATCTATCTATCTATCTATTTATCTCTTTCCCTCTTTCTCTCTCTCTCTTCCTTACTCTGAATAATTCTTGCTCAGACAATTTTCCCTTTCATCACAATTGTTTTAGTTCAAACTTGATGATAATTCAGCATTCTTTTTTTTCTTTTTTTTTCTTTTCTTCAAACTAATTTGAGCGACATGCACACCTCCTTTATAATTTTGCTCGAAGTGAAATGCCAGAGTTCACACACGAGAACGAAAGCTAGCGGAGGTAGACTTTTCCGAGCACAATGGTTTATAATACAGGCTTACGGTGTAATTTACTTTGATGTCTATCTGAGTGCTTCGATGCTAAATCTCAGTAGCCATAATTATAGAAATAGGAATAGTAATGGTGATGATGATGGGAATTATGATGATATTTATGACGTTGACTGTGGTGGTGATGCAAACAGCCATACTAATGATAAGAATAATGTTAAAGAATATATATGATAATGATAATAACATGATACTGAAATGATAATGAAAATGATACTGT
>NC_091558.1:10207513-10210013 GCF_042767895.1 Penaeus vannamei | reverse complement strand
AATAGTTGGATATCCCATGGCTATACATTAGCAGATTATGAAAATCAGCTCAAGCAGACTGAATCATGTAATCATTTCAGTTACTGCGAGGGAAGGTAAATCATTTTATGTTAAATAAATGGACTATAAAGTAAGAGTCCGAACAGAGCTAGTTATTTTATACAGTACTTTTGATATTAACGTGAATAATGGAGAGATGTGATGGGCCTTAGTTTATCGTGGTGTTGCTGGTATTCCTGTTGATGATGAATATATTATGTTTAAGTGTATATTGTCAGTGTTCGTTTATGTTTCCACGTATCCTGTTTTCAAGGATGTTCCCGTGCTTTGTAGTGTATTTTTAAACATTTCTTAACTACTTAATGTTATACTTTCATAACGATATTTTTAGCTCACTTTTTTCTTACACTATTGTTTGGAAATTGAACGCGGAGTTACAATGAATTCTAATACGTGAATTTCGTTATTTTGCTTTTTAATTACTGAATAATTAATCACATAAATCTGATTGCCCGTGGGAATGATAAGAAATACATTTAATTTCAGGTTTGTAGTTGTTTTTTTAGACAAAATTGTGGTTAGAAAAGTTTGTTTCTTTATTTACGCTAAAGTTAGAATGACACCTACATTGGCGTCGTTGATTGGCTGGCATCAATGACGTCACATGTCAGTGATTGGCTGTATGAGACGCAAGACCAGCCAATCAGCAACTGTCCTGGCTCCACCGCCGACCAATCAGCGAGTGCGATTCTAGAGCCTGCAAACCTTGGGGCGTTTAAGTTGAGGGAATAACCTTATAGGGGAATAAACTTCTATTATTATGAGATTCATGTTTGGATACTAACAATCAACACAATTATATAAAGACAAACATACATAAACATACACACACACACACGAACACACACACACACACACACACACACACACACACACACACACACACACACACACACACACACACACACACACACACACACACACACACACACACACACACACACACACATACACTTACCCACTCACAGACACACTCTTAAAACACACAGTTACACACACACACACACACAAACACACACACACACACACACACATACACTTACTCACTCACAGACACACTCTTAAAACACAGTTACACACACACACACACACACACACAAACTCAAACACAAACACACATACACTTACTCACTCACAGACACACTTAAAACACACAGCTACACACACACACACGAAATGCGCACTGCGTGTCCAATACCGCCGGAACAAATAGGCTTAACAAACTATCATAATGAATAAACATCAAGCCTTTATAAGCTCTGTGTGTACTTGACTTTACATTCCACATAAATGAATGATTTTGCTCCGCTAAATTTGGGTTAAGAAAGGACGAATGACTTTCCTTTCTTGTCTGTGTTGTGATGCTTCCGGGATTATCATTGGATGATGTTTGGTGTTATCTTTTGTCTTTTGATCATTATGCCATTATCAGTTTTATTATATCCTCATTATTATATCCTCATTATTATATCCTCATGATTATATCCTCATTATTATTTCCTCATTATTATTATTATATCCTCATTATTATTTCCTCATTATTATATCCTCATTATCATTTCCTCATTATTATATCCTCATTATTATTATTATATCCTCATTATTATTTCCTCATTATTATATCCTCATTATTATTATTACATCATTATTATTATTATATCCTCATTATTTCCTCATTATAATATCCTCATTATTATTATTACATACTCATTATTGTTATTATTACATCCTCATTATTACTATTATCATATCCTCATTATTATATCATCATTATTATCATTATATCCTCATTATTATATCCACATTATCATATTCTCATTATTATCATTATATCCTCATTATTATTATATCCTCATTATTGATATTGCTGTTGGCATTATCATTACAGTTATCATTAGATTGCTATTGTTAACACTCACTACTAACATCATTGTTATCTTTGATATAACGTCATTACCATCACTATCACATCATCATTAATTTCAGTTATAATTGCTGCATTTGTAATAGTTATCCATTTCTTATTATCATTATCCCTGCTATAGTTATTCCTGCTGTCATTATCATCTGGAGGGTGATCAGAATCACTAATATTTATATAAAAGCTATAATGATTGTCATTATCATTATCATTAATACTATTATAAACATCATTATCATTATTACTGTTATTAGTATGAGTGCTATCATTATCTTTACCATTACTATTATAATCATTATCATTATTGTTAGTATTAACAAAATCAGTATTGTTATTATCATTTCTAAAACCTTTATTTCTATCATCATTATCATTACTATTATCATTATTATTTTTCTTCTTATTAATAGTAATGATATTATCATCATCATAAATGTTAGTATTATCTTTATCATTATTATTGTCATTATGATTATTATTATCATCACTTTTATCATAACTATTACTATCATTCCTCAA
>NC_091558.1:10180013-10182513 GCF_042767895.1 Penaeus vannamei | reverse complement strand
TTTATGAGTAGATATGTTTTAGAATTGTAATCATCTAATTAACACAAAAAAATGCACTGATTCTGTAAACATGTAACTAAGATCTAAAAATTGTTAGGAACAGAAAATGACTACAATATGATATGAAATAACAAAGTAATATGGATAAAACGAATAAGATAAATGCTTATGTGAATAACAGTGAAATTAACAAGCTTAAGGTAATGGTAATCTTGTAATACATAAAACAGTGTTGTAATTTTTGTTTATTTTCATTTCATCATTATTTTTTGCTATTGTTAGTGATATTGCGAATGTTACAATTATTGCCATTACATCTGACGGTACTGATCCTAATTACAGCATTCTCAGTCTTTCTTTTTTTCTACTTCTTCTTTTCTTATCAATATTATCATCCGAACACCATGAAATAAAACAATAACAAAAAAGCCCAAAGTGCCATAGCAGAAAAGGTAAGCACATCTCCCCTTTGTTCGCAGTAACTCAAATACTGCAATAACCCTTTTTTTTACTCCTGTCCAGAGTCCCCCCCCCATCCCTCTGCCAACCCGCACTCCGAGACCTACCCCTTCCCTGGTTCTCGAGCAGGAAACACGTTGAAATAGAGAGACACGCCTTTAATTCGTTTTGGGTCGTTAAAAGGGCTAATGGTATTTGTCTTTGCGCCGGCGGGCTGGAAGGCAAGTAGACAGTTCAGTGACAGAGACGAATGCGAAAGCTAAAATACAGTACATGGCTGCATAGTTGCTTCGGAATGGTTTTATCTGAAGGTTTGGATGTTGTATTGAGATGTATGCGTGTGTAAGACGGTAATGGGAAAGTGCTTGATGCCTTTGGTATTGACACTAGATGTAGGTAGCATGTGTATTATCATTATTATCATTATCTTTATTATCATTATCATTATTATCAGTACACATAGACACAGAGACAGACTCAAGCACACAGAAGAAGGGAGGGAGAGGGAGAGAGAGAGAGAGAGAGAGAGAGAGAGAGAGAGAGAGAGAGAGAGAGAGAGAGAGAGAGAGAGAGAGAGAGAGGAAGAGAGAGAGAAAGGTGGGGGAAGAGGGAGAGAGAAAAAAAAGAGAGTATATATGTATTCCACTATACTCCCGCTTTGTTTTATTCATCGCACGTGTGACAATATTATTGCTAATGCATTACATGTGGTAAAACTGCTATGCCAAAAATGCCACGCCAGAATTGCCTCTCTGTAATGAGTATTCGATTAAAAATGGAGTAGTGCAGTTTTATGGCTTTTGAAACTGCGCTGTTTGCTGTTTAATTCATACGCTGAGGTATCTTTTATCGAGTCAAATGCAGCTCCATTTCCACTGCTCCCGAAGAAAGAAAAGAAGAAGTAAATAGCCGTGTAGACTCACAAACGGAAATGAAAACCATAGCTTCATTTTTTATTCTCCCTCTCTCTTTTTTTCTCTCTCTTTCTTTTTTTATAATTTCACCAGTAGCTATGTAGACTCACAGACGTAAATAAAAACCATAGCTTCATATTTTTTTCTCTCTTTTTTCCTCCCCTTCTCTCTCTCTTTATCCTTTCACTAATAGAGAATGAGAGACGAAAAACTGATACAAAGTGTTTCGAACATGGCACAAGCTCGGTACTCAATATACAGGCTAGATCAATATGCTAATATTCGTGGTTTCAGTATGATGTATTCTCCCCCGCGTTTTTTTGGCGAACTGTGCCAAGTAACATGGTGCAACAAATACACATGTGCGTGTGTGTGTGTGTGTCTGTGTGTGTGTGTGTGTGTGTGTGTGTGTGTGTGTGTGTGCGTGTGTGGGTGGGAGGGTGGGAGGTTGGCTACCCTCTCTCTCTCTCTCTCTCTCTCTCTCTCTCTCTCTCTCTCTCTCTCTCTCTCTCTCTCTCTCTCTCTCTCTCTCTCTCTCTCTCTCTCTCTCTCTCTCTCTTACAAGCGAGATAGTGGCGCGAGTTTTTATGCGTCTGTCTGTGCGTGTGTGTTGGCAACGCACAGCATATGGAACTGTACAAGTAATATCCATAAGTATAACATTAAAAATACATAATCTTTCCCTGATTTCGTATAAAAAAAAAAAAAAAAAAAGCCACAATACATTTACTATTATACATTTATCTGGTTTTCTTTTACCAATTCCTTTTCTCCGAGAGATAACGCCTACGCCTCGTGTCGGAGGACCTTGGTTACGACAGGAAAAGGCCTAAGAACGGAAACCCTTTGTAATCTCTGTCCGTGGATCGGATTCGAACCCGCTCGCTTATGCTGTCATGTTAATTACTCATGTCATAACTATGAGGTGGCTTTTTTATGCTGGTTGTCATAACTGTTGTTGCAGATTTATCATTCTTGTTATCAATATCGCCATTGCGTTTTTTTCTTTATCATTACAGTTATCACTGTTGTTATGTGTTGTGGTTGTTATCATCGTTATCGTTATTGTTACTGCTATCAGTATCATCTTATTATCTTTGTTAATCTTGTTGTTGTTATTCCAGTAA
>NC_091558.1:10156757-10159513 GCF_042767895.1 Penaeus vannamei | reverse complement strand
TTTCTTATCTTCCCCTTCTCCTTCTCCTCATCACCATCTTCTTCGTCTTCTGCCTCCTTCGTCATCACCTCCTCCTCCTCCTCCACCTATGGTCATAAATTCTGTTAACAACTTTTTTGAGTTATCCTGCTAACCAACTAACCAACGAACAAACGATAAAAATAAACATGACATCCTTGGTGGAGAGGTTGATAGATGAATGGATAAGGAAGCTGAGTAAAATATTGATCGGAGACACATTAAAAAATGATATCAAGTTTAATATTAAGTGCTTCATACTATGTCATGTGATTTGAATCATTATATATATGTGTGTGTGTGTGTGTGTGTGTGAGTGAGAGTGTGAGTGTGAGTGTGTATGTTTATATGTGTGTGTGCATGTATGTGTGTGTGTGTATGTGTGTGTGTGTGTGTGTGTGTGTGTGTGACTGGCTGGTTAGCTGGCTGTCTGACCTCTACATATAATGTAATCTTTAATGAAGGGGGAATATATAATCTATAATATGCACTTGTAAAATAAATGTAAAAAGCTGAACACCCTTTCTACATTCACTATCAAACAATTACCAGATGTTAATAAAAATTTCCGATATCACAACATAAATACAATAACTGTTCTTTTACATATTCTTTCCTTTAGCATCCATCTCAATTAAATCTAATATGAAAGAATTAATATCAATAAAGCCATTCACCTAACTCATTCACAGACACAAAGTCCTTGACTGACAACGTTCCATTATCAGTAATAAATAATATATGCTTTACACGAAGATGTATGTTATTCATTGACAGCGTTCTAGATGTTTGCGCCATTCATGAGATTCCTCCGCCGCACTACTTTACAACGCGGAAGGCTACGTGTGTACTGCGCGTTAGATACTCGTACAATGGGCGACGATTAACTAAGTATTAAATGGAATGAATAATTATAAGAACGATTCGGACAATTTAGAAAGTTAATTGTCGAGTAGGATTATTTATCCTTCGGTGAATGCTGTTATTAGGTGATTTTTACCCTTGGGATTATTAGTAATCGTATTAGTATTGTTAATGTTGTTTAATTCATACGTCCCATTTTGATTGTTTTGATTCTCAGCATTATTGTTATCATCATTATCATTATTGTTATTATTATTATTATTATTATCAGTATTATTAGTATTATTATTATTATTATTATTATTATTATTATTATTATTATTATTATTATTATTATTATTATTATTATTATTATTATCATTATTATTATCATTATTATTATTACCATTATCATCATACTCATTATCATTATTGTTGTTGGTGTTGTTGTTACCATCATCATTATCATTATTACTACTATATATATCATTATCAGCATTACTAGTAGTAGCAGTATTGGTATTATCATTATGAATATCTTTATCACCTCATTATTACATTATCATTGTAATATTTTATTATTATTATTATTATTATTATTATTATTATCATAATCATTGTTGATAATGTTTCTGTCTTCGACGATCTCAAACAAAAACAGAATGACGTTCGTCTCATTATCATCATTCAGGTTTTTGTCATTTTCATCATTTTTATTATCAGTTCTACCATTAAAGCGTTTAATTATATCGTTTCTCTTATCCTGTTTCTAGCCATCTATATCATTAGTACTGCCATTGTTGTTGTTTTGATTATTACTGTTATGGGCATTTTCCGCTTCACTCTGTGTGTGTGTGTTTATGTGTGTTTATGTTTTTTTGTGTGTGTGTTTGTGTTTTTGTGTGTTTGTGTGTGTTTTTTTGGTGTGTGTGTGTGTTTGTGTGTGTGTGTGTGTGTGTTTGTGGTTGTGTTTGGTTGTGTGGGTGTGTGTGTGTGTTTGTGTGTGTGTGTTTGTGTTTGTGTTTGTATGTGTGTGTTTGTGTTTGTGTGTTTGTGTTTGTGTGTGTGTCAGTATGTGTGTGTGTGTGTGTGTGTGTGTGTGTGCGTGCGTAAGTGCGTGCGTGCGCGCGCATGTGTGTGTGTGTGTGTGTGTGCTTGCATGTATTAGTGTCCGTGTAAAGAAGGATATAAGTTTGCATTTGTGTCTGGACGCGTGTGTGTGTTTGTCGTTGATAGTATTTGCACAGAAGGTTAATATGTCTGCGCCTGTATTTGTGCATATGTTGTTGAAATATAAAAACAAAAATAAACAAAAACAGACAGTGGATGAGCATAAAAAGACACGCGAACAAGCATGGAGACAGACATAAACACGAACTGGACAATCAAAAACGGTAGCACTATGATATAAGGATAATATTAATAATGATAATGATGATAAATGTTATAACAGCTATAATAAGAATAGTAATTATCATTATATTAATAATCATCACAAGATATCAATAAGAATGATAAGAATAACAATGATGATAATGATAAAGATGATAATGATAATAACAGCAAGCATAAGAAAAATAAGATACAATGATAATGAAAATTACAATATTGATAACAATGATGGTAATAACAATAATTATGATAACAATAATAATAATAATAATCACTGTGATAGTGACTGATGATAACTATAACAATATTGATAAGGATAATAATGATAATACTGATATTGGTAATGATGATGATAGTGATGATGATAACGATAATGATAACATTAATAATATCAATAACAGCAATACCGCAGACAATGGTGATAATGTCAGTGATAATCATTATCATCAATATCCTCATATTGACTGTCATTACTATCATTATTTTAGCAATGACAATAGCAA
>NC_091558.1:10134257-10141757 GCF_042767895.1 Penaeus vannamei | reverse complement strand
CTCCTCCTATCCCTCTTCCTCCCCCTCCTCCCATTCCTCCTTTTTTCATCCTTCTCTTCCTCCTCCACCTCCTCCTCCGTTCTTCAGGCAGTTCCACCGAAGGCCTCTTGAGGACACACGCTCGTCGAGCGCCCATTGTCAGCCCTCACAGCGGCACCCGTCTGTCTCGACCAATCAGGAGTCACCCGTTTGTCTCGACCAATCACAATGCACCTGTCAAGTGTCGACCAATCACGGCACGCTATGGCTCGTCCAGGGAGGAGGAAGGGGGAGAGATGGGAGATGGGAGGGGAAAGAGGGGGGGGGAGATTGTAGGAGGAGTGAAAAGGAGAAAGGTAAGGAAGGCAGATGAGAAGAGGAGAGAGACAAGGAGAAATACGGGGAAGGCGAGAAAGGTAAGGTGGGAAGTAGAAGACATCCTCCCTTACCTGGGAATCACACGGCAGTAGACTACCTCACTCGAAGATGAAGAGAGAGAGAGAGAGAGAGAAAGCGATCTTTTTTAAAAATAATAATAATAAAGCGAAGTGGCGAAAGAAAAAAAGTACACCTTCTTTCCCCCATAACAGCCTCAATGCGAACAACAAGGCATTGTCCCGAAGGAGTGAGAACAAGGAGAGAGCGCCCGTTATAGACGACCTCCGCACTAGGACAGAAATTCTACCTCCTCGCCAGGCCCTGTGCGAGTCACCAACCCTGAAAATTGAACAATAGCTTCGTCTATGTGAATATTAATGACTTTGGACACCTTAGCTCTGGTGATAGCGGTGGTCGTCGCCTGGGACATTGTCGAACACTGAATGGTGAGGGAAAGGAGAGAAGAGGGAGGGAGAGAGGGAGAGAGAAAGAGAAAGAGGGAGGGAGAGAGGGATGGAGGGAGGGAGAGAGAGAGAGGGGGGGGGGAGAACGAGAAAGAGAGAGAGATAAAACCGAATGGAAGAAAGGATTATGGTTGAGGGGGGGGGGGGTGGAGGACGAATAAGAAAATATGTGAAAAGGAGAGATAGAGAGATAAAGACGAATGGAGAAAATCGTGATGGGAAGAGAGACACAAAATAAGAGGACAATGAGGAGGGAGATCGAGATAAGGACGAATGAAGGAAGTGTAATGAGAGAGAGCGAGATTAAGTGAGAGAGAAATGAAATGAAATTAGGAAGAAGGGGCTGAAAGAGACGAGAAGGAGAACGGAAAAAGAAGCCTGAAAGAGAGAAGAAAGCAGGAGAAAGTCACAATATCAATACATAATATAGAAGATACAGAAAACCACACGATTGCAATAACGAAGATGTTAAAAATACCAATATATAAAAAAGACTAATAAAAAATAAATAAAAAGGACTAATACCAATATATAAAAATGACTAAAAATATATATTGCTAAGCAAGATGCCATTTCATAACACTGGAAGAACTCATTACACAAGATATCAAAAACGTATTCCTTATCCTTACTACTTATATATACATAATACCATTACGCACTGCTGCAATAAAGGTCTAATAATGCTTTTTAAAATCTTCCAAAGAAACCTTTCTATATCAGTTCAAAGATCATTACTAATGAAAGTTTTCTTTTCATTAAGCAACGTCCATTTCCCTGTACGAAAAAAAGCGTTCTTTTCAGCAAACGTTCTGGAGTGGTTCGTGCTTTAAGGCTTATCAGATTAAAGACTCTGGGATGAGCGTATTCTAGAACGTTTACCTAAAGTCTCTCTATTTATATAACAATTTCTCTCTCTCTCTCTCTATCTATCTATCTATCTATCTATCTATCTATCTATCTATCTATCTATCTATCTATCTATCTATCTGTCTGTCTGTCTATCTATCTATCTATATATCTATCTATTTATCTATCTATCTATCTATCTCTCACATGTATACACAAACACACACACACACACACACACACACACACACACACACACACACACACACACACACACACACACACACACACATACACACACACACACACACACACACACACACACGTGTTTACTTATACTTTCACTCTCTCTCGTCCTTACGGTCACGTCATTAAACAAATATCGTGTCATCTCACTTTTGTACGTTCGACACGCATCTCAAGTGAGTTCCACAATTATGCTTAAAAAGGGAAGTCTGCCATTCCACTCTTACGCATTCGGTACATTTCAAACGGGGATTAAGAATTATGAAACACGGTGAGATTTGTAAGCCTGGGATCTGACCATTGACAAGGTTGGTAGC
The DNA here is from genome assembly GCF_042767895.1 of Penaeus vannamei. NCBI lineage: Eukaryota > Metazoa > Arthropoda > Malacostraca > Decapoda > Penaeidae > Penaeus > Penaeus vannamei. The sequence goes on along the minus strand of NC_091558.1, from coordinate 10,139,524 downwards.
TCTGGTTTGTTTACGTTATTGTTCGTCTCTTGTCATTCCTTTTAGTTCACGTTCCGATAGCGTTTCCCTTACTCCGTCTGCGAAGAACAAAACTTACTCTGCGAATTCTGTGAATAACGTTCAATCTGTGCGGGAGAATATATATAATTGTGTGTGTGTGTGTGTGCGAGTGTGTGTGTGTGTGTGTGTGACTGTGTGTGTGTGTGTGACTGTGTGTGTGTGTGTGTGTGTGTGTGTGTGTGTGTGTGTGTGTGTGTGTGTGTGTTTGTGTGTGTGTGTGTGTGTTTGTGTGTTACTCTTCGAATTGTGTGACTAACATCAATCTGTGCTGGGGAAATATATACATACATATATATATGTGTGTATATATATATATATATATATATATATATATATATATATATATATATATATATATATATATATATATGTATGTATGTATGTATGTATGTATGTATGTATGTATGTATATATATATATATGTGTGTGTGTGTGTGTATGTGTATGTGTATATATATACATATATATATATACACTTTGCATGGAAGAGGAACTTTGCTTATATTCATTTTATGGTTTCTTTTCAACAGGAGAGGCAAAGTAGCCTCAGCGACACCAGCATCAGCGTACCCTACACAAACACCACAAGAGTTTTGTTCAGCAGAGACCAGAACCACACCATTTCAGTCCATTTCTCAACAATCGCTGTCCAGAAGGATAAATAATCGATCGACAAAATTCAATGTTTATGAGGCTTCTTATACTGAGACAATGGACGAAGGAGCATGGGATGTGAAGATTTAGGAAGTGGAAGTGAAACGGTTAGAAAATAGACGTGCAAACCTATTTTTTTCCAGAAATGGACCCAGAAATTAAGAAAGTTGGATGTGACTTTAAGCTTAAAGAATTAAAACGCTTAACTTAGAATATGAAATATTCCAAACAAAGTTGGAAAAAAAGCAACAACAAAAAAAAATCAATGATGTTCCTCTATATTGTATCTTGAAGTTTTTTTATTATTTTGAATATAGTAAATGGCACCTCATTTGTTATTTTGCATAGTAACCTCAGTAACATATCTAAGGGTTTGTGAAATATTTTATTATAATAAAACAGTGTAGATGGATTCTGTCAACGGCTGTTTTCTGTATTGCATAGGCTTCCTTCCGTACCTTATTAATTTTGACAATATAATGATACTATATGCATTGCTATTCGCAGATAAATAACACCCATTTGTTTTTTTTGTTTTTGTTTTTCAGGAATATTTACGATAAAACCCAGGGATAAATTCTTCTTTCACATAATGCATGAGAAATACATGGCCTAAACGTGATTTTAATATATTTGGTGGCGTTCTACATATGCCTTGAACATTAAAAGGCGCATTCCAGCAATTGACATGAAACCCCCCATCACTTTGATAGTTTGATTTCCTTCAGGCATCTTGATATGGCTCATCCTGGCAATTCATTGTGTCACACGGCTGCTACATCTGCTTACATAACACCGTAACACGTCGTAGCAATCTGAAACTGTCAGCTGATGATTACCAGAGGCCATATATCTAAGGTGATGAGCACTTGTAGATGAGGCACAGGACCACCACATGGATGAAATTAGGGTATAATTGGGGTAAAACTGATTTCTATTGACTAATATCGATTAAGCACCTAATTGGGAAACTTTTCTACATAGATAATGGTCGCATATGTATTCTAAAATGGGAAACTAATTAGGTGGAGTTCGGTTAAATTACGTTAGGTTGGAATAAAATAGATTTGGTTTGGCATTATTAATACATAAAAGGATCTGTAAACTATTTCTTTTCAGATCATATATAGGATACAAGAAAAGGAAGCTGAAAATTTAGAAGAGGGATTTTGCATGAAAACAAATATGGAGGGGAAAAGTAGAAGGCAGATCACATAGAAGTAGAAGTAGATCACATAGACCTCAGTTGTCGAGAGGATGAGGTAAGTGGGGTAGAATCTTCTGTATAAAATCATGCGTTGCTTCCTTCGGTCTGAATCGCAACAGAATTTCGCTCTCTGCCATTGCCTTGAAAGAATGCGCGAGGTCGACTACTATGGCTTTTAACCCTTTCAATTGTAGGTAACACAACCTGTGGTCCAAACAAGACAGATTGACTCGCTATATGTCAAAAGATCACGTACAGACATAGTTGTACGACAGACACTAACACGCGGCCCCATGGTATGGAACCAACTACCTTGTAATATAAGAAACATTCTGAACTCAAATACACTCAAATAGAAATTAAAGGAACATCTATTAAATCACCAATGCCATCAGGATTCTAAATTGTATTTATCTGTAATGTAATATCACTATGTATATAATGAGAATACCCATTGTAACAAATGGACTAAAAGTATTTTGAATTTTAATCCTTTGGGTCTTTGATGCAGGAAATCCAAGGACCATGGGATCCTCCTCGGCCTCCTCCTCCTCCTCCGGGAAGGCGTCGTCTTCCCGGGGATCCTCCCCGGCCTCCTCCTCCTCCGGGAAGGCGTCGTCTTCCCTTGGGATCCTCCTTGGCCTCCTCCTCCTCGGGAGGGGGGGACGTCGTCTTCCCTTGGGATCCTCCTCGGCCTCCTCCTACTCGGGGGGGGGGGGGAGGTGTCGTCTTCCCTTGGGATCCTCCTCGGCCTCCTCCTCCTCGGGAGGGGGGGGGGGGCGTCGTCTTCCCTTGGGATCCTCCTCGGCATCCTCCTCCTCCGGGAGGGCTTTGTCTTCCCGGGGATCCTCCTCGGCCTCCTCCTCCTCCGGGGGGGCGTCGTCTTCCCGGGGATCCTCCTCGGCCTCCTCCTCCTCCAGGGGGCGTCGTCTTCCCGGGGATCCTCTTCGGCCTCTTCGTCCTCCGGGGGGGCGTCGTCTTCCCGGGGATACTCCTCGGCCTCCTCCTCCTCCGGGGGGGAGGGGTGTCGTCTTTCCTTGGGATCCTCCTCGGGGGGGGGGGGGGTCGTCTTCCCTTGGGATCCTCCTCGGCCTCCTCCTCCTCCTCCAGGGGGCGTCGTCTTCCCTTGAGATCCTCCTCGGCCTCCTCCTCCTCCTCCAGGGGGCGTCGTCTCCCCGGGGATCTTCCTCGGCCTCCTCCTCCTCCTCCATGGGACGTCGTCTTCCCGGGGATCCTCCTCGGCCTCCTCCTCCAGGGGGGGGGGGGCGTCGTCTTCCCTTGGGATCCTCCTCGGCCTCCTCCTCCTCCAGGGGACGTCGTCTTCCCGGGGATCCTCCTCGGCCTCCTCCTCCTCCGGGAAGGGCGTTGTCTTCCCTCGGGATCCTCCTCGGCCTCCTCCTCCTCCTCATCCAGGGGGCGTTGTCTTCCCGGGGATCCTCCTCGGCCTCCTCCTCCTCCGGGTGGGAGGGGTGTCGTCTTCACTTGGGATCCTCCTCGGCCTCCTCCTCCTCCTCCAGGGGGCGTCGTCTTCCCTTGAGATCCTCCTCGGCCTCCTCCTCCTCCTCCTCCAGGGGGCGTCGTCTCCCCGGGGATCTTCCTCGGCCTCCTCCTCCTCTTCCATGGGATGTCGTCTTCTCTTGGGATCCTCCTCGGCCTCCTCCTCCTCCGGGAGGGGCGTCGTCTTCCCGGGGATCCTCCTCGGCCTCCTCCTCCTCCGGCGGGGCGTCGTCTTCTCTTGGGATCCTCTTCGGCCTCCTCCTCCTCCGGGAGGGCGTCGTCTTCCCGGGGATCCTCCCCGGCCTCCTCCTCCTCCACCTCCGGCGGGGCGTCGTCTTATTTTGGGATCCTCCTCGGCCTCCTCCTCCTCCGGGAGGGCGTCGTCTTCCCGGGGATCCTCCTCGGCCTCCTCCTCCTCCGGGAGGGCGTTGTCTTCTCGGGGATCCTCCTCGGCCTCCTCCTCCTCGGGGGATGTGTCGTCTTCCCGGGGATCCTCCTTGGCCTCCTCCTCCTCCTCCAGGGGGCGTCGTCTTCCCTTGGGATCCTCCTCGGCCTCCTCCTCTTCCTCCAGGGGGCGTCGTCTTCCCGGGGATCCTCCTCGGCCTCCTCCTCCTCCGGGAGGGGTGTCGTCTTCCCGGGGACCCTCTTCGGCCTCCTCCTCCTCGGGGAGGGGGGGCGTCTTCTTCCCTTGGGATCCTCCTCGGCCTCCTCCTCCTCCGGGAGGGGCGTTGTCTTCCCTCGGGATCCTCCTCGGCCTCCTCCTCCTCCAGGAGGGGCGTCGTCTTCCCTTGGGATCCTCTTCGGCCTCCTCCTCCTCCTCCGGGAGGGCGTCGTCTTCCCGGGGATGCTCCTCGGCCTCCTCCTCCTACGGGGGGCGTCGTCTTCCCGGGTATCCTCCTCGGCCTCCTCTTCCTCCTCCTCCGGAAAGGCGTCGTCTTCCCTTGGGATCCTCCTCGGCATCCTCCTCCTCCGGGAGGGCGTCGTCTTCCCGGGGATCTTCCTCGGCCTCCTCCTCCTGTTCCGGGGGGGTGTCGTCTTCCCTTGGGATCCTCCTCGGCCTCCTCCTCCTCCTCCTCGGGAGGGGGGGGGCGTCGTCTTCCCTTGGTATCCTCCTTGGCCTCTTCCTCCTCCAGGGGGGGCGTCGTCTTCCCTTGGGATCCTCCTCGGCCTCCTCCTCCTCCGGGAGGGCGTCGTCTTCCCGGGGATCCTCCTCGGCCTCCTCCTCCTCCGGGAGGGGCGTCGTCTTCCCGGGGATCCTCCTCGGCCTCCTCCTCCGGGAGGGCGTCGTCTTCCCGGGGATCCTCCTCGGCCTCCTCCTCCTCCAGGAGGGCGTCGTCTTCCCGGGGATCCTCCTCGGCCTCCTCCTCCTCCTCCTCCGGGGGGGTCGTTATCTTCCCGGGGATCCTCTTCGGCCTCCTCCACCGGGGGGGGGGGGTCGTCTTCCCGGGAATCCTCCTCGGCCTCCTCCTCCTCCGGGGGGGGAGGGGTGTCGTGTTTCCTTTGGATCCTCCTCGGCCTCCTCCTCCTCGGGGGGGGGGGGGTCGTCTTCCCTTGGGATCCTCCTCGGCCTCCTCCTCCTCCTCGGGGGGACGTCGTCTTCCCGGGGATCCTCCTCGGCCTCCTCCTCCTCCAGGGGGCGTCGTCTTCCCTTGAGATCCTCTTCGGCCTCCTCCTCCTCCGGGAGGGGCGTCGTCTTCCCTTGGGATCCTCCTCGGCCTCCTCCTCCTCCTCCGGCGGGGCGTCGTCTTCCCGGGGATCCTCCTTGGCCTCCTCCTCCTCTGGGAGAGGCGTCGTCTTCCCGGGGATCCTCTTCGGCCTCCTCCTCCTCCTCGGGGGGGGGGGGCTTCGT
>NC_091558.1:10121757-10124257 GCF_042767895.1 Penaeus vannamei | reverse complement strand
GAATCCAAGCAGTTCCCTCCGTTCTGTGGATTAAGCAGTCATTTTCCGCTCCGTTCATACGCTGTTCAATACACCTCTCTGTTTTCTTTTTGATGGATAGACACGCAACCCCGCTACCCCTTTACTCTTGGCACGCAGAGGGGCGGGGAGGGGGGGGGAGGGGGAGGTAAGGGGTGGTGCCTCCACTTTGCGCTCTTGTTTTAAAAAATATGAAAATCGCTCGACCCTCCACCTGCTTCCACCTCCCCCTCCCCCCTCCCCCCCTTCCGTTTGTCTTGCCGATGAATGACCTTGAGTACAAACCTGCAATCAGCTGAGATTTTTATTGATTGTAGCCCCGTGCTGCCTTGTGGATACAGCTGTAGTGTGCATTTTTTTCTGGTTCTCTCTCTCTCTATCTATCTATCTATCTGTGTATCTATGTATCTATCTATCTCTCTATCTCTCTCTCTCTCTCTCTCTCTCTCTCTCTCTCTCTCTCTCTTTCTCTCTCTCTCTCTCTCTGACTTTCCGTTTCTTTCTTCGTCATATTCTTCCTTTCTTGCTTCTCATGTTTTCTTCTTTTTTCTCCTCGTTTCTACTCTCTTTTGGTACAAGGAATCCAAATATCAACCTACTACGTATCTACAGAACGACCCCCCCCCTTGACATACAACATACATCTAACATGCTTCCGATCTAAACCATGGACACAATGTCGGGTTTGTTTGCTTTAACATTCGTGACTATACTCTAACTATAGGAGAAAGTCCTCTATGACATTTATCTAAAGGCCTAAATTTATTGGAAAATGTACAACGACCACAAATCTCTGTTACAAGTAGATAACAGAAATACAGGATAAATAGGTCCTGCATCATTGTTCATTTACAAATTTACATCTGACATGTACTATTGAATATACAATATTTATCGTATCACATATGACCCGAAACTACAAGCAGCAACTACAAGCAAATCAAGTAATACTGTACACTCCCGGGAATGTCTACATTTAAAGGGAAAATCACGAAGAATTAAATAAGATTATAATTTTCCATCATCACGTACTAACACATAAGTAGTCCAGAGCAGACAAAAAGTGCTCGTGTACACAGACAAAAACCGGCTTAGGATGTGCTGCCGTTAAACCCATTATAAGCCATGCAATCTCTTTCTAACTTGTTTTTATTTAATTGAATGCAACAGTCTCCACGTGTGTCCATTTAGGAAAGTGAATACTGAGGGAAGAGAAAGGAAACCCTTGAGTGGGAGATGAACTTGCCACAAAGAAGTCATTTTAACGCAAGGTGGTAGGCTTGAGTGTCGCAGGTAACATGTGCACATGCACACATAAACACATAAAGAAACACACACATACATATATATGTGTGTGTGATATATATGTATGTATGTATGCACATATGTATAAGTATATACATATATATATATATATATATATATATATATATATATATATATATATATATATATATATATATATATATGTAAATATATATACATAAATATTTACACACAATTATATATACATACATATGAATGTTAATAAATAAATGCTCAAACAAATTGTAAATGGGACATCGAAGAGAAGAACAAGAGAACACAAATATCCCGAAGGCCTTTTCGCTAAATTGCTTCTCCAGTACACACACGTCCACATATGCGTACATGTGTGTGTGATTGTCTGTGTATATAAATATATACATATATATACACATTATATATATATATATATATATATATATATATATATATATATATATATATATATATACATTATATATATACATATATATATACATTATATATATATATATATTTATTTGTATATATTCATATACGTCGATATAGATATAGAAATGCATGTATATGAGTGTCAATGTGTATATGTATGTACAGCCAACAACAAAAGCGGTGTCACCTCGACAGACCTGACTTGGAGAGATCATGCGCTTCTTGCCCTGAAAGGAGGCCCACGTTCAAACAACCAGGACATAGTTAAGGTTCATTCAGACTACCCATAAATTTTACTGGAATCCAGCGATTTTCTGTGGGCTGGAACCAACCCACCCACCCGTGGTATTAACACTGCAAAAAAGAACCATCGGCTTTGTCCAGTGGAATCGCGGCATCAAAACATATCGTGACCGAAAAAAAACTCGATCTGGATCCTACAATCTTTTCCCTAACTCTTACTACTTTCTCATGTTTCTGGAGGTCTTACCTTGTCTTGTCTTACCTTGTCTTACCTTGCTTACCTTGTCTTGTCTTACCTTGCTTCTGAATGACACATCCAAATATATACGGGATCTGGGAATTTACCTTGAAGTTGACGGCAACGCGCTTGTTTATAGGGGAAGGCTAAATCAGCAGCAACTCGAGGTGTCATGGCGTCCGTTTATTTTGATGACGTCACAAAAGTTACGGACGCTTTGTGAATATGGTCTATCATTTTAGTCTTTTTAATTTTCAAAAAAGATGGAAAATAATGATTTAATGG
>NC_091558.1:10111757-10114257 GCF_042767895.1 Penaeus vannamei | reverse complement strand
GCTACTGAATAAAAAAAAAATCACTAAGAAAAGAGGGTAATTAAAGGAAATTAAATTGGATATGAGTCGCATCATGCAAGACAGCAAAGACTTTAAACTGTTTACACAAAATCTCAACATGGCCATGTCACACCTCAAGAATGGCAAGAGTGTAGGTGGAATAACCACAGAAATGGTACTAAACTTTATGGAAAAAGCTAAGGCATGGCTATTGTCTCTGTTTAACATTGTTCTTAAAATCTCAAAATTATAGGAAAAAAAGATACTAAAACCTTTGAAAGATCCAACATCAAGAAGTTACAGGCCCATTTCCTTGATTTACCCATGGTGCATACAAAGCAACAGACTCCCACAGGGCTCTGTCTTGGTTCCAATTTTGTTTAACAGATATAAAAATTATCAGCCACTGTACCAGAACATCTGTAGGTACATATGTGCTGATTTATGTTTTGCTACCCTATCCAACAGTTGAAAAAGGTTATCAGACCCACAAACAACCCTCTCCAAATATTGCAAAAAGTGGCACCTCAATGCAAACCCGAGCAAGACTCAGGTTTGTGCATTCTACCAAAACAACCATCATGTTGTAGAAAGCTTAGAATCAGATGGAATAAAAATAATCTGGAGCACCATACTGTTCTTGTCCTTGGTGTCAAAGAGCCACCACTAGTTGATAAGTTGACCCTAAAACCCTGAGACATAAGGCTCAGGCACTGTACTATTTAGCGACTGCTTGTTTCCACACCTTTGTCAGCATGCCAATTTGTGTGGAAAAAGTTGTGCCACGCCGACAAATTCGACCCAGAGCCGAATGAGTCAGGTCAGATTATATAATTGACACTTTAAAATCAACACCCTTGCCAATTCTCTACGGACAAGCCAGTATCCTATCACATCACAAAGATTGAGAGGCACAAGCAGCTAAATGATCTCAGGCACTCTATGGAGATCAAGAAGTGAAAATATAACTATAATTCGTAAAAGCTTCTTCTTACAGGAGTGTGGAGGCAGGCAGTGAAGCCCTTCCAAGTTTAGAGGAGACCCTGCCTATAGGTTTTAACCCAAGCAAGAGAGACTGGGTAACTTTAAAAAGAGCAAGGTCAAAACCAGGGAAAAAAACAAGACAGCCTTCAAAAATGGGGACAACACCAGTCCTAATCGTCCATATGGAGAAATCCAAACAATGAATCACATTCTCCATGAATACCAAATGGGTCCTCCTTGCTCCGACCAAGATCATAAGGAAGCAAATGTTGATGCTGTACAGTGGATACGGTTTTGGCATGGTAAGATATGGTGTTAATTACTATTGCACATATATTATTTTTGTACCATTCTGCCATGACAAATTCTCGTTTTTTTGTTTTTTTTTATAATTCGTCCATTTTCTCTTGTTGGTTTTGTGTAGTCTCTTAGCACGTTTTCCACGAGTATCCCTAGCTTCTCGTTTGTCTGTCTCTTTTGCCTTCAGTTCGCCCTTGAGTTCATTGTAGCCCGGGATCAATTTACATGAGTTTCAAAAGCCCCAGTCTTTTAGCGTCAGCCTCATATGACCATCTGATGCCCGATACACCATTAAGTACAGCCACTCATGGTGCGGTGCAGCTAACGACGGCTGCCGCAACTTATTCCAATCGGTTCTTTTCATTTCTCTTGAGCATTTTATAGGGCTCCCAATTTTTTTCCTCTCTTTTTCAGTATGAATTATGTTTTTAGAAAGACACACAACAAGCAGACTTAACTTGCCCTACTCTCCTTTAATCATGGTTATCTTGCATTTTCATATCCAGTAAAGCTGCTACTGACTCGAGTGACTCTGCTAAATGCAAACGTGTGCATCAGGGTGAAAATGTGTGGAAAAGTGTTAGTAAAAAAAATAAGCTAAGCTCAGCTAATGTCCGCTTTATAATGCCAAGAGAGATTACTGAGAGTTCCATGAAGAAAGAAAAAGCAATTATATCCCTAGACCTTCAGTGAAATGAAGAGCGACGCCGAACACCATTCATTCTTCCTTCAAAACTAGGCTTGCGAAATGGAGCAAAACAATCGAGGAGAAGAATCAGTCCAATAAAGTTGTTTTCGAATTTTTTGGCAGTCGCGTAGTGTACAAACTCGCCTGTTATGATCTTCCAGGAACAATATCGCCCAAGAATTCGAATGAAACGAGCACAATATCGCAGTTTTCCAGCTCCTTCTTTCTCAATTTTGAATTCTCCTTCTTCATGAGATATTAATCCTGCAGGATATCATCTCGATTGTGAGTTGACGGGGAGAAATTACGCTTTTATTAACAAGACTTTAAAATCTTTCCACCTTGATGATAAAACAGTGTCAGAAAAGAAAAGGAAATTGAAAATGTACGAGGAAATGAGAGAAGGCAGAAGAAAAATAAAAAAAAATCAGAGACAAATTTGCAAAACTGAAAAATGCTGCAACACCCCTGTTCATTTGTTTATCTGATTCTTGTTGCTTATTCCTTTTATCTGATACTTATTTTGTT
>NC_091558.1:10092924-10108757 GCF_042767895.1 Penaeus vannamei | reverse complement strand
ACTGATGCCTCTCCATGAGCATACGTTTCCCATGGAGAACTCCAGCGACCGTCTTCAAGGAAGTTGAATCAATTGTCTCGACTTTGAGATCTGCCGCCTTCCTGCAGTTTTTCCGATCGATTCATATCAATACACGCACATATATATACACTGATTTTTCCAATAACGATTGCCAGAACAAAATGAGGATTCTTACACCGGGAAGGCCGAAGTGTCCCAGCGAGGTTTCGAAACCTGCTACTTCAAGCTAAAGCTAAAAGCCACGTTACTTGATTGCAATTCGACACCATTCATTTACTATGTAAATGAAACAGTATGGGAGAGAAGAGAACTGATTAAAATATTCTTATTTATACAGACAAACGCACGTACGCGTATGTGTATGCATGTATATGCATATGTATATTTATCAATATTCATATACTCATATATATACATATGTATTTTTACACACAGTCGTCCAGCGACGCTGCGTCCGGCCCTGTAATCTTAAGAGGGAATATCAGTCAGATACTGAAAGCTCCGATTGGTCAAACAAGAGGATCTGCTGATACATATACGTCTGTGTCTATGGCATTTCCTCTTTCGTTCTTTATCCTTAACGTTCTCTCTCTCCCTTTCTGCTGTGACAAGGAAGTGTCGAAAATCCTTATTATGCAAAATTTCATGTTTTGCACATGCGTGCAGGTATCTTCCATCAACTACATTTATAATGAGCACACTCTTTCTTACCAATTTGAAGGCATGTGTGCAAAAGGCGATCATCAGTCCTTTGTATGTGTGTGATCATTGTTGCATTTATGATCTTGATCTCTGTTAATATTCAGAAATAACAGAAATATGAATGATTAGGATGGAAAGAATACAGCAACAGTACAATAATGTCATATATTCTCTTCAGTCGAATGGCCTTCATTTACACTTATTCATATATTCATTCATTTTTAAGAACGCATCTTTGACTTTACGGTTAAGTATAAGAAATTATAATCTATTACCAGACTAAGGATTCGTGCATCATCGGCAAACAATATAAAGGGTTAATTCTACATGAAGTCTGTGTTTCGGTTCAAAATATATATATTGTTTTTATCTTTACGTCCAGGCCCTGCCTAGGTCCTCTATCGCTAAAAGAATAAATAGGTCTTTAAACATACACGCAAACACGCATAATTGCGTGTGTGTAAATTGATGGCAGAGACAGTAATCAACTTATAGCAATAACATTATCGGTGCAATAGTGTTCATGTCCTGATATATCAATCACTACCTTCTGATATTCTGCGGAAAATGTGGACTCATCAGTAAATATTTACATTGAGTGCCAGATCTTGTACCGTTTTTTAAACTTCTTGGATACTTATGTAGATATATACATATTTTATATTAATAATAATTATTACACATCACATATTTCGAAGAATAAACCAAGCCAGACACAGAATATTATCGCGACAATAGTGTGGTTATTTGCAAACAGTTCATTAGAAATTAAAGAAATGGTCCATTGTGCAATTAGATTATACTGCCAAACCACCTCTGTGATTTTAATGGGAATGGCTGGATATTGTGAGTAATTCCCGCGGTTCTATTGCCTTCTATAGCTGTCATTGCACAAGCGAATGGAACCTAACAAATATATTATATAACCTATCACAGATTACAGATGCAGAAAAAAATATGACTAAGAATACATAAAGACAATACAAGAGATGCATTTGACCGTTTCGGTTACATCTTCGCCAGAAATACATTATATCTTTATTTTTCTGTCGAGAATATGATCAAATACATCTCTTGTATTCTTGATATTCATTCTCATTCAAAACCTTTCTACTTTTGAACACAATTGGAAACACGTTCACTTAAGACCATCGTTCGTTTAGTTGCAAAATTAAAAACATCGTAACATAGAGGCTGGCTGAGAATTTTTTTTTTTTTTCAATTATGGTACTGATTGATAATTCAGTATTGATGATTATATAAATAAAGCGAAAACAAGAAAACGCATTGTTTTGTTCTTCATATTCTGTCAAACTGGGACCACACCTGCTCACCCTCTCCTCGCCACGTGACTGTGACTTTGACCAGTTTCCCAAGTGAACACCTCGGGAGGGAGACCTGGATGGCAACACCATGGAGGACCAGATACTATGTTCCTTCTCTTGAGGTATAAATCACGCTGGACTGAACTGAGGTGGCATCACACTTGAATTCAACAACAGACATGGCGGACCACACGAACTGTCGCGGCAACACCAACAGGAGTCGCCAGGGACCAGCTTCGCCGAAGACCACTTCGCTTTTCATCGAGACCAGAATCGAGCAGGCCATGGAGCTCGTCAAGTCCCATCTGGTGCATGCGGTCAGGGAAGAAACGGTCTGCATGAGAGACACCATCGTGCAGCTGAAAATGCGAGTCTCTCGGCTGGAACAAGAGAACGCTGCCTTACGAAGCAGTGTAAACAACAGCAAGCCTCGACGGTACAGTGCAATAAGCTGATGTGTCTGATGCTGTTTACTTGTACATATCTCTTTCCTCGTTGCCAGATGTCTCTCCATGTGAATATGCTTGGCTTCTTTCGTCGGCATGTGTACTGGTAATCCACATCAATCATCCACAAGGCAACTAAAACACTATCTCTTCAACATAAGTTCTACCAACTTTGCACAGCGCTCCTTATTAATAAACGTTATATATTTTAATGTTATGTTTTTGTGCAGCTAAAAATGCGTCTCTTAACAGGAACAAGAAAATGCTGCCTTGCGGATGTGAAAATAACAGCCAGTCACCACGATACATCACTTCTAGCCACTGTCCTTAATTCGATGGAGAGGCATCTCGTCAACTGATGCCTCTCCATGAGCATACGTTTCCCATGGAGAACTCCAGCGACCGTCCTCAAGGAAGTTGAATCAATTGTCTCGACTTTGAGATCTGCCGCCTTCCTGCAGTGTTTCCGATCGATTCATATCAATACACACGCGCACACACACACACACACACACGCACACACACACATATATATATATATATATACAACAATGATTTTTCCAACAATTAGGATTGCCAGAATAAAATGAGGATTCTTACACCGGGAAAGCCAAAGTGCCCTGGCCTAGTTTCGAAACCAGCTACTTCAAGCTAAAGCTAAAAGCCACGCTACTTGATTGCAATTCGGCACCATTCATTTACACTATAAATGAAACAGAGGATGGGAGAGATGATCTGATTAAAATATTCTTGTTTATACACACAAACGCACATACACGTATGCATGTATAAGCATATTTATCAATATTCATATACTATAATATACATATATATCTATACACAAAATCGCCCAGCGACGCTACGTAATCTTAGGAGGAATATCAGTCAGATACAGAAGGCTCCGATTGGTCAAACAAGAGGGTCTGCTGATACATATACATTTGTGTGTACGGCATTTCCTCTTTCCTTCTTTATCCTTAACGTTCTCTCTCTCCCTTTCTGTTGTGACAAGGAAGTGTCGAAAATCTTTGTTATGCAAAATGACATGTTTTGCATATGCGTGCAGGTATCTTCCGTCAACTACATTTATAATGAGCATACTCTTTCTTACCAATTTGAAGGCATGGATGCAAAAGGCGATCATCAGTCCTTTGTATGTGTGATCATTGTTGCATTTATGATCTTGATCCCTGTTAATATTCAGAAATAACAGAAATATGAATGATTAGGATGGAAAGAATGCAGCAACAGTACAATAATGTCATATATTCTCTTCAGTCGAATGGCCTTCATTTACACATTCATATATTCATTCATTTTTAAGAACGCATCTTTGACTTTACGGTTAAGTATAAGAAATTATAATCTATTACCAGACTAAGGATTCGTGCATCATCGGCAAACAATACAAAGGGTTAATTCTACATGAAGTCTGTGTTTCGGTTTAAAAATCTATATATTTTTTCTGTCTTTACGTTCGGGTCCTGCCTAAGTCCTCCATCGCTAAAATAACAAATAGGTCTTTAAGCATATACACAAACACACATATTTGCGTGTGTGTAAATTGATGGCAGAGACAGTAATCATCTTATAGCAATAACATTGCCCTCCCAATAGTGTTCATGTCCTGAAATATCAAACACTGCCTTCTGATATCCTGATATTCTGCGGTAAATGTGGACTCATTAGTAAATATTTACGAGTGCCAGATCTTGTACCGTTTTTTAAACTTTTTGGATACTTATATAGATATATACATATTTTCTATTACTAATAATCATTACACATCACATATTTCGAAGAATAAACCAAGCCAGACAGAGAATATTATCGCGACAATAGTGTGGTTATTTGCAAACAGTTCATTAGAAATTAAAGAAATGGTCCATTGTGCAATTAGATTATACTGCCAAACCACCTCTGTGATTTTAATGGGAATGGCTGGATACTGTGGCAATTCCCGCGGTTCTATTGCCTTACTAGCAGTCATTGCACAAGCGAATGAAAAACCTAACCAATATATTATATAACCTATCACAGATTATAAATGCAGAAAAAATATGACTAAGAATACATAAAGACAATACAAGAGATGCATTTGACCGTTTCGATTATATCTTCACCAGAAATACATTATATCTTTATTTTTCTGTCGAGAATATGATCAAATACATCTCTTGTATTCTTAAGATAGTCATTCTCATTCAAAACCTTTCTACTTTTGAACACTCAATTGGAAACACGTTCACTTAAGACCATGGTTCGTTTAGATGCAAAATTTAAAACATCGTAATATAGAGGCTGGCTGAGAAATTATTTTTTTAATTATGGTACTGATTGATAATTCAATATTGATGATTATATAAATAAAGCAAAAACAAGAAAACGCATTTTGTTCTTCATATTCTGTCAAACTGGGACCACACCTGCTCACACTCTCCTCGCCCCGTGACCGTGACTTTGACCAGTTTCCCAAGTGAACTCCTCGGGAGGGAGACCTGGATGGCAACACCATGGAAGACCAGATACTATGTTCCTTCTCCTGAGGTATAAATCGTGCTGAACTGAACTGAGGTGGCATCACACTTGAACTAAACAACAGACATGGCGGACCACACGAATTGTCGTGGCAACACCAACAGGAGTCGCCAGGGACCAGCTTCGCCGAAGACCACTTCGCTTTTCATCGAGACCAGAATCGAGCAGGCCATGGAGCTCGTCAAGTCCCATCTGGTGCACGCGGTCAGGGAAGAAATGGACTGCATGAGAGACACCATCGAGCAGCTGAAAATGCGAGTCTCTCAGCTGGAACAAGAGAACGCTGCCTTACGAAGCAGTGTAAACAACAGCAAGCCTCGACGGTACAGCGCAATCAGCTGATGTACCTGATGCTGTCTACTTGTACATATCTCTTTCCTCGTTGCCAGATGTCTCTCCACGTGAATATGTTTGGCTTCTTTCGTCGGCATGTGTACTGGTTATCCACATCAATCATCCACAAGGCAGCTAAAACATTCTCTCTTCAACATAAGAGTTCTACCAACTTTGCACAGCGCTCCTTATTAATAAACGTTATATATTTTAATGTTATGTTTTTGTGCAGCTATAAATGCGTCTCTTAACTGGAACAAGAAAATGCTGCCTTGCGAATGGGAAAATAACAGCCAGTCACCACGATACATCACTTCTAGTCAGTGTCCCTAATTCGATGGAGAGGCATCTCGTTAATTGATGCCTCTCCATGAGCATGTCTCCCATGGAGAACTCCATCGACCGTCTTCAAGGAAGTTGAATCAATTGTCTCGACTTTGAGATCTGCCGCCTTCCTGCAGTGTTTCCGATCGATTCATATCAATACACACACATATATACAATGATTTTTCCAATAAGGATTGCCAGAGCAAAATGAGGATTCTTACACCGGGAAGGCCGAAGTGTCCCAGCGAGGTTTCGAAACCTGCTACGTCAAGCTAAAGCTAAAAGCCACGTTACTTGATTGCAATTCGACATTTACTTTGTAAATGAAACAGTATGGGAGAGAAGAGAACTGATTAAAATATTCTTATTTATACAGACAAACGCACGTACGCGTATGTGTATGCATGTATATGTGTATGTATATTTATCAATATTCATATACTCATATATATACATGTATTTTTACACACAGTCGTCCAGCGACGCTGCGTCCGACCCTGTAATCTTAGAGGGAATATCAGTCAGATACTGAAAGCTCCGATTGGTCAAACAATAGGGTCTGCTGATACATATACGTCTGTGTCTATGGCATTTCCTCTTTCGTTCTTTATCCTTAACGTTCTCTCTCTCCCTTTCTGTTGTGACAAGGAAGTGTCGAAAATCCTTGTTATGCAAAATGACATGTTTTGCATATGCTCGCAGGTATCTTCCGTAAACTACATTTATAATGAGCATACTCTTTCTTACCAATTTGAAGGCATGTGTGCAAAAGGCGATCATCAGTCCTTTGTATGTGTGTGATCATTGTTGCATTTATGATCTTGATCCCTGTTAATATTCAGAAATAACAGAAATATGAATGATTAGGATGGAAAGAATGCAGCAACAGTACAATAATGTCATATATTCTCTTCAGTCGAATGGCCCTCATTTACACCTATTCATATATTCATTCATTTTTAAGAACGCATTTTTTACTTTACTGTTACTGTTTATTACCAGACTAAGGATTCGTGCATCATCGGCAAACAATACAAAGGGTGAAATCTACATGAAGTCTGTGTTTCGGTTTAAAATATATATATATCGTCTTTAATTTTACGTCCAGGCCCTGCCTAGGTCCTCTATCGCTAAAAGAACAAATAGGTCTTTAAACATACACGCAAACACATATTTGCGTGTGTAAATTGATGGCAGAGACAGTAATCAACTTATAGCAATAACATTGCCATCTCAACAGTGTTCATGTCCTGAAATATCAAACACTACCTTTTGATATCCTGATATTCTGCGGTAAATGTGGACTCGATCAGTAAATATTTACATTGAGTGATAGATCTTGTACCGTTTTTTAAACTTCTTGGATACTTATGTAGATATATACATATTTTATATTAATAATAATTATTACACATCACATATTTCGAATATACCAAGCCAGATACAGAGAAGATTATCGCGACAATAGTGTGGTTATGTGCAAACTGTTCATTAGAAATTAAAGAAATGGTCCATTGTGCAATTAGATTATACTGCCAAACCACCTCTGTGATTTTAATGGGAATGGCTGGATACTGTGGCAATTCCCGCGCTTCTATTGCCTTACTAGAAGTCATTGCACAAGCGAATGAAAAACCTAACCAATATATTATATAACCTATCACAGATTATAAATGCAGAAAAAATATGACTAAGAATACATAATATCTTTATTTTTCTGTTGAGAATATGATCAAATACATCTCTTGTATTCTTAAGATACTCATTCTCATCCATAACCTTTCTACTCTAGAACAATGAATAGGAAACACGTTCACTTAAGACCATCGTTCGTTTAGTTGACATCGTAATATAGAGGCTGGCTGAGAAATGCATTTTTTCAACTATGGTACTAATTGATAATACCTCAGTATTGATGAGTATGGAAATAAAGCACAAACAAGAAAACGCTTTGTCATGTGCTTCACACTCTGTCAAACCGGGACCACACCTGCTCACCCTCTCCTCGCCACGTGACCGTGACTTTGACCAGTTTCCCAAGTGAACTCCTCGGAAGGGAGACCTGGATGGCAACACCATGGAGGACCAGATACTATGTTCCTTCTCTTGAGGTATAAATCGCGCTGAACTGAACTGAGGTGGCATCACACTTGAATTCAACAACAGACATGGCGGACCACACGAACTGTCGCGGCAACACCAACAGGAGTCGCCAGGGACCAGCTTCGCCGAAGACCACTTCGCTTTTCATCGAGACCAGAATCGAGCAGGCCATGGAGCTCGTCAAGTCCCATCTGGTGCACGCGGTCAGGGAAGAAATGGACTGCATGAGAGACACCATCGTGCAGCTGAAAATGCGAGTCTCTCAGCTGGAACAAGAGAACGCTGCCTTACGAAGCAGTGTAAACAACAGCAAGCCTCGACGGTACAGCGCAATCAGCTGATGTACCTGATGCTGTCTACTTGTAAATATCTCTTTCCTCGTTGCCAGATGTCTCTCCATGTGAATAAGACGCCGTCTTATCTTACGTATCTCTTTCATTGTTAACAGATGTCTATTTATGTGAATGTCTGGCTTTCGTCGGCAAATCAACTGATCATCTCCAGCAAGCATCCTCAATGAAGCTAAAATATTGGCTGAACGCAGAGATCTGTGTCCGTACAGCGCCCCTTATTAATAAACGTTACATATTTTAACAAATGTTATGTTATCTTGTGCAGCTGAAAATGTCTCTAAATTAGAACAATAGAACGCTGCCTTGCACAACTGTAAATAACAACAAGCCTCGACGATACAGCACTCGTAGCTACTGTACTTCGTCTACCTGCCGTGTGTTCTAGTCAACAGATCTCCATGTGCATATGCTTCCTATCGTGAGGTCAACGAGTCTTCAGGGAAGTTAAATAAGTTATTGACTCAACTTTGAGAGCTTCCGCCTTCCCGAAGTTTACCCGATTGATGTATATGATATTTATATTTTTTTACCAACAAAGCTGAGAAGCCGAACTTTCCTAGTTCGCAAAGACAGCCATATTCGCGATATGGCCAGCTAAAGCGAAAATCGTGGTTACGTAATTGGGAGTTGATATCACATATACACTAAATGAAAGACAGGACGGAAGAGAAGGGAACTGATTGAGATATATGTGCCTGTATCTGTGTATATTCATATATATATTTATACTGACGAGTGTGTGCTTTATATATATTCATTTCTGTGTATATATACATATCAGTATAATTCTACACATATACAAATGTGTGTGAATGTATACAAATACGTATATATATGCATGGTAGAAAAACCCACAATGCACAAACTAGATTTAAATCTAGTCTGTGCATTGTGGGTTTTCTACCATAGTATCAACACGGTAGAGATAGATAGATAGATAATATAAATAACATATTCAATATATATGCATATACGTAGACACAGAGAAAACTAAACGTCCTTTAACCCGTATAGTTTGCAATACCGTTCCTTGGTGTTGCGTGCATGTCCTGAGACGTCAGTCACCGCCTAACACCTGGGCGAAGTCGTCCAACGACGCTTCGTCCGGCCCTGAAAATAACTGGCAGAATATCAAACAGAGACAGAGGTCACCGATCGGTCAGACAAGAGGGAATCATCTGACATATATGTTTGTGTATCCGGTGTTGTTGCACCCACGTACCTGCATCCAAGCATGTTTTTAAATTAAGTTTATACTCCATGATGCAGTTAGGTTATATTGCCAAACCGCTACTGAATCAATTTATAAATAATGCCATATAGTTCTAATGCGAATGACTGGCTTTCCTGATTTTCAATAATTACACAGGATAATTATACGGAAAACCTAACTCGTATTTCATATATGTTACGGCCGGCAGAGGGCTGGGAAAGGGCACAACCACGACCAGCGCGCATTAACAGGAAATACTGGATTTGAATTCTTGGAATATCTAAGCTGGTCTAGAATATCACGTCTACATTTAGGCTACTGATCACTGTTTATATTCAATGCAAGTGATAACAGAAATATGAATGATTGGGATGGAAAGAATACAGCAACAGTACAATGTCATATATTCTCTACAGTCGAATGGCCCTCATTTACACTTATTCGTATATTCATTCGTTTTTAAGAACGCTTATTTGACTCTACGGTTATATATGAGAAGTTATGATTTATTACCAGACTAAGGATGCCTGCATCATCGGTAAACAATATAAAGGGTTAATTCTACATGAAGTCTGTGTTTCGGTTTAAAGATCTATATATATATATTCTATCTTTACATTCGGGTCCTGCCTAAGTCCTCTATCGCTAAAATAACAAATGTCTTTAAACTTCCACACAAACATATATTTGCGTGTGTGTGTGTGAATTGATGTTGGCAACGTCAGTAATCAACTTATAGCAATAACATTATCGGTGCAATAGTGTTCATGTCCTGAAATATCAATCACTACCTTCTGATATTCTGCGGAAAATGTTGCCTCTTCAGTTAATATTTTTACAATAAGTGTCAGATCTTATGCCGTTTTTTTAACTTCTTGGATACTTATGTAGGTATATACATAGTTTTTATTGTTAATAATCATCACACATCACATATTTCGAAGAATATAACAAGCCAGATACAGAGAAGATTATCGTGACAATAGTGTGGTTATGTGCAAACAGTTCGTTAGAAATTAAGGAAATGGTCCATTGTGCAATTAGATTATACTGCCAAACCACCTCTGTGATTTTATTGGGAATGGCTGGATATTGTGGCAATTCCCGCGGTTCTATTGCCTTACTAGCAGTCATTGCACAGGCGAATGGAAAACCTAACCAATATATTATATAACTTATCACGGAATATAGATGTAGTAAAAGGTATGAGTGAGAATAAATATCTTCACAATACAAGATATGCATTTTACCGGTTTCGATTATATCTTCGTTAGTAATACATTATATCTTTATTTTTCTGTCGAGAATATGATCAAATACACATCTTGTATTCTGAAGATATTCATTCTCATCCATAACCTTTCTACTCTAGAACAATGAATAGGAAACACGTTCACTTAAGACCATCGTTCGTTTAGTTGACATCGTAATATAGAGGCTGGCTGAGAAATGAATTTTTTCAACTATGGTACTAATTGATAATACCTCAGTATTGTTGAGTACATAAATAAAGCGAAAACAAGAATATTAATTGCTTTGTTCTTCATATTCTGTCAAACCGGGACCACACCTGCTCACCCTCTCCTCGCCACGTGACCGTGACTTTGACCAGTTTCCCAAGTGAACTCCTCGGGAGGGAGACCTGGATAGCAACACCATGGAGGACCAGATACTATGTTCCTTCTCTTGAGGTATAAATCGCGCTGAACTGAACTGAGGTGGCATCACACTTGAATTCAACAACAGACATGGCGGACCACACGAACTGTCGCGGCAACACCAACAGGAGTCGCCAGGGACCAGCTTCGCCGAAGACCACTTCGCTTTTCATCGAGACCAGAATTGAGCAGGCCATGGAGCTCGTCAAGTCCCATCTGGTGCACGCGGTCAGGGAAGAAATGGACTGCATGAAGGACACCATCGTGCAGCTGAAAATGCGAGTCTCTCAGCTGGAACAAGAGAACGCTGCCTTACGAAGCAGTGTAAACAACAGCAAGCCTCGACATTACAGCACAATCAGCCGATGTACCTGACGCCGTCTTATCTTACGTCTCTCTTTCATTGTTAACAGATGTCTCTTTATGTGAATGGCTTTCGTCGGCAAATCAACTGATCATCTCCAGCAAGCATCCTCAATGAAGCTAAAATATTGGCTGAACGGAGAGATCTGTGTTCGTAAAGCGCCCCTTATTAATAAACGTTACATATTTTAACAAATGTTATGTTCGAAAATGTATCTAAACTAGAACATTAGAACGCTGCCTTGCACAACTGTAAATAACAACAAGCCTCGACGATACAGCACTCGTAGCTACTGTACTTCGTCTACCTGCCGTGTGTTCTAATCAACATACCTCCATGTGCATATGTTTCCTATCGTGAGGTCAACGAGTCTTCAGGGAAGTTATATAAGTTATTGACTCAACTTTGAGAGCTTCCGCCTTCCCGAAGTTTACCCGTTTTATGTATATATTTATAATTTTTTTAACCAACAAAGCTGAGAAGCCGAACTTCCTAGTTCGTAAAGATAGCCATATACGCGATATGGCCAGCTAAAGCTAAAATCGTGGTTACTTAATTGGAAGTTGACATCACATATACATTGTAAATGGAAGACAGGACGGAAGAGAAGGGAACTGATTGAGATATATGTGCATGTATCAGTGTATATTCATATCCATATATATTTATATTGAGTGTGTGCTTAATATATATTAATTTCTGTGTATATATACATATCAGTATAATTCTACACATATACAAATGTGTGTGAATGTATACAAATACGTATGTATATGCAAACACAATATATGAGTGTGCATGTGATATATATATATATATATATATATATATATATATATATATATATATATATATATATACATATATATACATATATCTATATATATATACATATATATACATATATATACATATATATATATCCATGTATATATTACATAATATGTGTATATAGTACATATATAATATGTATAACATATACAATATACATGCATATACGTAGATATAAAGGAAACTAAACGTCCTTTAACCCGTATAGTTTGCAATACCGTTCCTTGGTGTTGTGCGCAAAGCTGCGTGCATGTCCTGAGACGTGTCACCGCCTAACACCTGAGCGAAGTCGGCCAGCGACGCTTCGTCCGGCCCTGAAAATATCTGGCAGAATATCAGACAGAAAGAGGTCACCGACCGGTCAGACAAGAGGGAATCATCTGACATATATGTTTGTGTGTCCGGTGTTGTTGCACCCACGTACCTGCATCCAAGCATGTTTTTTAAATTAATTTTATACTCCATGATGCAGTTAGGTTATATTGCCAAACCGCTACTGAATCAATTCATAAATAATGCCCCTATGGCTCTAATGGGAATGACTGGCTTTCCTGATGTACAATAATTACACAGGATAATTATACGGAAAACCTAACTCGTATTTCATATATGTTACGGCCGGCAGAGGGCAGGGAAAGGGCACAACCACGACCAGCGCGCATTAACAGGAAATACTGGATTTGAATTCTTGGAATATCTAAGCTGGTCTAGAATATCACGTCTACATTTGGGTTACTGATCACTGTTAGTATTCAATGCAAGTGATAACAGAAATATGAATGATTGGGATGGAAAGAATATAGCTACAGTACAATGTCATATATTCTCTTCAGTTGAATGGCCCTCATTTACACACTCATATTTCACGTTTTTAAGAACGCATGTGACTTTACGGTTATATTTGAGAAATTGTGGATTTATTACCAGACTAAGGATTCGTACATCATCGGTAAACAATATAAAGGGTTAATTCTACATGAAGTCTGTGTTTCGGTTCAAAGGTCTATATATATATATTCTATCGTTACATTCGGGTCCTGCCTAAGTCCTCTGTCGCTAAAATAACAAATAGGTCTTTAAACTTACACACAAACACATATTTGCGTGTGTGTGTGAATTGATGTTGGCAACGTCAGTAATCAACTTATAGCAATAACATTATCGGTGCAATAGTGTTCATGTCCTGAAATATTAATCGCTACCTTCTGATATTCTGATGTTCTACGGTAAATGTGTCCTCTTCAGTAAATATGTTTACAATAAGTGTCTGACCTTATACCGTTTTTTAACTAGGATACTTATGTAGGTATATACATATTTTCTATTGTTAATAATCATCACACATCACATATTTCGAAAAATATACCAAGCCAGATACAGAGAAGATTATCGCGACAATAGTGTAGTTATATGCAACTTGTTCATTAGAAATTAAAGAAATGGTCCATTGTGCAATTAGATTATACTGCCAAACTACCTCTGTGATTTGATTGAGAATGGCTGGATATTGTGGCAATTCCCGCGATTCTATTGCCTTCCTAGCAGTCACTGCACAGGCGGCGAATGGAAAACCTAACCAATATATTATATAACTTATCACGGAATATAGATGTAGTAAAAGGTATGAGTGAGAATAAATACCTTCACAATACAAGATATGCATTTAATCGGTTTCGATTATATCTTCGTTAAAAATACATTATATCTTTATTTTTCTGTCGAGAATATGATCAAATACATCTCTTGTATTCTTAAGATACTCATTCTCATCCATAACCTTTCTACTCTAGAACAATGAATAGGAAACACGTTCACTTAAGACCATCGTTCGTTTAGTTGACATCGTAATATAAAGGCTGGCTGAGAAATGCATTTTTTCAACTATGGTATTAATTTATAATACCAGTATTGATGAGTATGGAAATAAAGCACAAACAAGAAAACGCTTTGTCGTGTGCTTCACACTCTGTCAAACCGGGACCACACCTGCTCACCCTCTCCTCGCCACGTGACCGTGACTTTGACCAGTTTCCCAAATGAACACCTCGGAGGACCAGATACTATGTTCCTTCTCTTGAGGTATAAATCGCGCTGAACTGAACTGAGGTGGCATCACACTTGAATTCAACAACAGACATGGCGGACCACACGAACTGTCGCGGCAACACCAACAGGAGTCGCCAGGGACCAGCTTCGCCGAAGACCACTTCGCTTTTCATCGAGACCAGAATCGAGCAGGCCATGGAGCTCGTCAAGTCCCATCTGGTGCACGCGGTCAGGGAAGAAATGGACTGCATGAGAGACACCATCGTGCAGCTGAAAATGCGAGTCTCTCAGCTGGAACAAGAGAACGCTGCCTTACGAAGCAGTGTAAACAACAGAAAGCCTCGACGGTACAGCACAATCAGCCGCTGTACTTGAATTCGTTTACCTAATGTGTTTTGTTCTTTCATGATTAACAGGTGTCTCTCCATGTGAATATGTTTGGCTTCTTCCGTTGCCAAGTGTCCTGATAATCTCCAGTTATTACTTTCAAGAAATTAGATAACTAAACGTAGAGAGCTTTCGTCTCCTTACAGCGTCTTTTATTAATAAATGTTTTATTATTTACATGTTTTGTTTATTTTATCAACATGTTTTGTTTATTTTATCAACATGTTTTGTTTATTTTATCAACATGTTTTGTTTATTTTATCAACATGTTTTGTTTATTTTATCAACATGTTTTGTTTATTTTATCAACATGTTTTGTTTATTTTATCAACATGTTTTGTTTATTTTATCAACATGTTTTGTTTATTTTATCAACATGTTTTGTTTATTTTATCAACATGTTTTGTTTATTTTATCAACATGTTTTGTTTATTTTATCAACATGTTTATTTTATCAACTTATTTTGATTATTTTATCAACATGTTTTGTTTATTTTATCAATAAGGCTGAATTTCCCGACCAAATGTTCATAAAAAGCTGAATTCTTATAATTCGTATCATTTTTTTTTCTCATCACCACAACAAAAGTTGTCATTATGCAAATTGTAATTCACAATCGCCAGTCATATGTACTTTTTTGTCTATGTAAGTAATGTGTTTATTTCTGTGTACATGTGTAATGTGTTTACATGTGTACATGTGTATTGTGTTCATTTGTGCGCATGTGGGATTTTTTTCTGTGAAAATGTGTTTATTTGTTTACATTTCTGTATACACGTGTGTTTATTTCGGTATACATGTATGTTTATTTGTTTACATTTCGGTATACAAGTGTGTTTATTTCGGTATACATGTGTGTGTTTATTTGTTTACATTTCGGTATACAAGTGTGTTTATTTCGGTATACATGTGTGTGTTTATTTCGGTATACATGTATGTGTTTATTTCAGCATGCAAGAGCAATGTGTTTATTTCAGCATGCAAGAGCAATGTGTTTATTTTGGTAAACATGTGTTTATTTCGGTATACATGACTGTTTATTTCGGTATACATGACTGTTTATTTCGGTTTACATGACTGTTTATTTCGGTTTACATGTTTTCATTTCGGTATACATGTATATTGATTTCGATGTACATATATGTGGCTATTTCAGCGTGCATGTGTGATGTGTTTATTTCTGTG
>NC_091558.1:10075424-10080424 GCF_042767895.1 Penaeus vannamei | reverse complement strand
TAAACGCATTATTCAAAAACTTTCTGTAAATCCCGCCAACTTAGCAAACAACCCAAGTATAAATGGTCATATATTGGAGTTGATTAAGAATTCAATATATGTTGCATAAAAATATGAAGGAGTTATTGCAAGTATATTGTTTTACGGCAATATCACCTGCCAACTCTGCTTTCAATATTGCCAATCGTACGAGTACTTGAACCTTATCGAACAAATATTGCATTTTTTTTTACCCTATGTTGTCCGCTGTGTCGCAAGAAGTAGAAACAAATGAGAGAGAGAGAGAGAGAGAGAGAGAGAGAGAGAGAGAGAGAGAGAGAGAGAGAGAGAGAGAGAGAGAGAGAGAGAGAGAGAGAGAGAGAGAGAGAGAGAGAGACCAAATAGTTTTTTTTTTATAATCCGTGGCCAATAATATCACAAACCTCCTCAGAGTCCTGCGATATATTCTGAAGTGATTATTTTTCTAATAGCAGAAACCCACAAAGAGTTGCAGTGGGAACAAGTATACATTGTTTCAACGGCAATAGCGCTTTGTATATCCAATGCATATTGCTCTTATATTCACTTTATATTTTCCAGTAGAAGGAGTTCTTATATAACGAAATAAACGTTGCAAAAATCTGCGGTAAATTATCGATAATGTACTGTATGCAAGAAAATGATTTTCGCATTTCACATCACAAGAAAAAATAATGATAATACTTATATATACAATTGCCGACTATTTTTAAACAACAGATTCTGATAGCATTGCATGGTAATAGGCTTGACATATATGGGCATATTAAAGAAATGATGCAATAGCAGTGATAGTGAAGATATAAGCCACATGATCAAATTTTAATTATGATAATGAATACCACAACAACAACAATAATAATAATGCTAATAACAATAATAAAACTAGTAATTAAAGCAATGATAAAGATAATGATAAAATAATGACGGTAAAAACAGTGATGTTGACGATACTGGTAGTCTTCAAAGGTACCAAAATTGCAAAATGATAAGGTAAATCCTGAAATAAGGACCGCACGTAATGAGCATACAGACCGATACAATTAGCTTTTGAAAATCATGTAAAGTCATATCTTTATTATAGACGAACCTGATGACCTGCCAAGATAAAGACAGCCCAAGGTCTCTCTAGCCAAAGATGCTTTACATGGTGGAAATTCGTTAACCTCGAGGAAGGTGTCATGGCGTCTGTTTTGGTGATTGTTCAATGAAAATATAACCATTAAAATAATTATTTTCCATCCTTTTTTAAAATTGAAGAGACCAAAATCAAAGCATCCGTTACTTTTGTGACGCCATCAAAATAAACCTTATGTGCTGATTCCAAAAATAGAATCAGGCGCCATGACACCTCCTCGAGTTGCTACTCATCTAGCCTTTCCCCACAGTGATCATTAGGACGCATGCCGAATGTACCGTTTCGGACAAATGCGGACGTAGATTCATTTATTATCGAATATGATATCAGTTGCGGTAATTATAGTAATAAGAGTAATTATGGTAGTTTATTATGATAAATAACATAACGATTATGAGGATGGTATCAGAGTTGGGGGGGGGGGGGTCGGAGAGGCGGTGTCCCAGGGTATCTGTGGGGGGGGGGGGGGGCATACAGTCAGGGAGGGAAATTAGATACTGATTTTGAAATTTACACATGTTTCTGTGTTCACATTTTCGAAATATCTCCCTTTCTCATAATATATCTTATACTTGAATCATTGGGGCATACAATCAAGGAATCACAAGACCTCTCCATACCACTGGACAAGATAAGTAGCAAAACAAGTCAGTCATTTATCGTGTTTTCGGTCAGTTTACAGTTATTCAATTTCTTTTCCATGCGTTTGTATATATTATGACATCGGGTTAGAGTATCAACACGAGTCCAAAACTTGATTTTAATTTCTTTAGTTTTCGGTTAATATTTTCGTTTTCTATATTATCATAGCAAAGAAAATGGTTTAGTTATGGGTAACTTCAAAATTACTCTAATGTTATTTGATGTATCATGTATCATGTATGTCAGTAAATTCTGGATAGACATAGAGTTACACAGACATACACATGCACATAGTTTCCTGTCTGTTCATTCATGTCTGTAATTACCGCACTTTTCACCGAAAACTTAGGTTTGCACAAAAAATAAAAATGCGCACTGAGACCCTCCTCCCGATATTTCCAGGTAAGTTTTTATACAACTCCAAAATATATAATAAACGAGCATCAATATTTGGTGCCATATAAACCGTGCCGTAAATCAAAATTGAACTAAATAACTGAAATAAATAACTCATTATGAAGTTAAATATATATATATATATATATATATATATATATATATATATATATATATATATATATATATATATATGTATATATATATGTATGTATATATGTATATATATACATATATGTATATATATGTATATATATGTATGTATATATATGTATATATATATTTGTATGTATGTATGTATGAATGCGTATATATATGTGCGTGTGTGTGTGCGTTGGTGTGTGTGTGGGTGTATAATAGGTGCTAAATTAAATCCGATTCTTGATTTCTTTGATGATTTCAATGGCCTACTCCGGTTACTTTTGGATTCTAAATCACGCGTTACTTGGGCATTCTAATTATAAAATCCTATAAAGGAATTAAAGTTGTTTAATTTGATAAATCATATTATATTCGCAAAGCTCATATCCTGCACGATGACGCGACTTATCCAAAATATACGGTCCTACCCTCAGACGTGTTGTTGGTTCAGGTATGTTGATTATAGTTTTGCATGTGACTTGTAAACCGTTTGAATTTCAGTATAAATTTGGCGCCATCTTGGTGGGGCCCATCTTGCGCACCACAGCTCTGTTATTGTAGTAATTACCTCCATATAACGCTAAATGACTTCAGAATTGTTCGTTATATTGCAACATTTACTTAGCATCCATACACATTGAAGAGGGATCATTCAGCTCGTGTTACGTAAATTATAGGTGATGCGCAAGACAATATATTAAACAAAATATGTATCACATAGAGGAATCTTGCCGAAACAAAAAAATCGAATATATTTCGATTTTTTTCTTTATTCCAGACAGACCCTCCCCTTCAGTTCCGTGAATAGAAAAAAAAACTTTTTCAAAAGCTACCAGAGACACCAAATCACCCTGCTCATACCACACATGATCATAAAATGTAAAATTTCTCCGTCCCTCTGCTCTAAGTGTACTCTGCAAACAGAACCCCAGGTGCAAGGTGGCTCCCCCAAGATGACCGCCTTCGTCTTCAGAAATGAAACGAAAGATGCCCGATCCAGTTCTTTAGACGTCAGTGATCTTGTAGCTCAGTTACCCATCCAGTAGATTCTCGGCTAGTGTTTCTCTCTCTCTCTCTCTCTCTCTCTCTCTCTCTCTCTCTCTCTCTCTCTCTCTCTCTCTCTCTCTCTCTCTCTCTCTCTCTCTCTCTCTCTCTCCCTCTCTTTTCATGGGATCTCTCCCTGATAGTCATTTTAATCATGCGATGTGATTTCATGGGGAAAGTTGGCAATTTACCGGCGCAGGCTAAGAAATGAGAGAGTTTTTATGTCCCGCTTGGCAATGTGCTCGATTTTCTCAAAATGAAACCATCTTCATCCCCTCAGAAGAACCTTATGACAGTTGACTGCTTTATTGAATTCTGTGTCTTAAAGTCTATTTTTGATCGTTAATTTTATAAACAGCGTAATGGTACTACGATGGAAAATAACCTAAACCAGGTAGATACGAATTTATACATAGGGGGTCTTCTGTACGTGCCATAAAAGTTAATCGAGTATTAAAGTTGGCAGCGTCCAGGATCAACTTTTAATGTACCTCTAGACCAGGCTTTAAGGGTGTCTTCTGCACGTGCCATAAAAGTTAATCCAGTATTAAAGTTTAATTCAGATCATCAGTGCGCATGCGCGTTGGCAGCGTCCAGGATCAACTTTTAATGCACCTCTAGATCAGGTTTTAATATTCAGCTCATTTTTTTAATCCTGCTCATGCGCAGAAGGGACACGTTAATCCCACCAATCATGTACTGTTACGTCACGTGTCCGTCATGAACTTAATGGGTGCCATCGCTTGAGTTGCCATTCAGAGTTATTTTCGGCAATAACACCGATCGTCTTAGAATTTCCACACGCAGTATTTATTATGAAAATGAAATTGTATATATTTACACAAATGATCAAATATTCTGATAAAGGAAATAACTTATGGTAATGAATATAAAAACCAATATAATCCTACGAGGAATCTTTGAAGTTCAGAAGCTGCGGGCATGGAACTCATATTTCCAGGTTAGTGAAACAAAATTTATTTGGTCAGGGTCACACAAATTGACGTTTTAAATCAAATATGAGCCATTGTTTTAAAGAAGAATTATGTACTGAATTTTTCTCAACTACTTTACAACAAAATTAACAAGTAGACTTTTCTATGGACCTCCTGAACAGCATCCTGAAGAAAACATGTTTTCCTTCAACACGATTCAACGCAGCAAAGAGCTGTCCGACGAAACTGCGCAATTGATATAAATTGATTAATGTCATTTCTGTACTTGTGTCATTGAAATAAAGATTGGTTTTATAGTTGTTAGAGGTTTCGTTACCCATTTTACTACTATAAATATAAGATCGTTATCATGAAAAAATAAAATATTTCATAAATATTCATGTTTCCCATATAAGCAAGCCTACTTGTGCTTTATAATTATCATATGAAGTTCAAACTGCATCTTAAGTGACTGACTATATAACTTTCTATAACAATCACCTTTTCTTCAATCTATAATAAATGAATATCAGTTGTAAGAAAAATATTTTAACAATGAAGTGTCTGAATGCAAATTACAAGGTTTATTTATCCAAATGAATTTTATATCGGACTGCAATTCTTTAGGTAATATCTTTAAAGCTGTCTTCTATATCATATGCGTAGGGACATGAAGGGTGAATGTT
>NC_091558.1:10037924-10060424 GCF_042767895.1 Penaeus vannamei | reverse complement strand
TAATCCTCAGAAGCCACCAGTAGCTCTGATTTTGGCCGAGATAGCAGGAGAGGTGAGGAAGTATACTTGGGAAATTGTGTTGTGAATAATGATGATAATGAAATATATTCATATAACTTTACTTTCAAGAATCTGTGATCCCCATAACTGTTTTATATGGAGGCTCAGTCTGCTAAGACAGTTGCATACTGTCAGATCTTTGGCACTCCAGCAAAGCCTGACAAGCCAACTTGTATTGCAATAAGATAGTTTCCTTAGGGAAGCTGGAAATTCTGTCTTGACAGAATGGATGTGGTAGAGCCTTGTCAGCTTGCTTGGGTCATTTAAACTGCCCCACTCAGTTACCTCCATCACCATGGCCAGACATGGTTTTATATCAGAAGAATATATATACATAACAAGCAAATCATTAATGGATATTAGATATCTATCATTTGTAAAGTGCTCATACTGGTTGCTAAGAACTATTAATTATTCACATCATATGCATTGTCTAGCTAAAGTATAGCACTTTCATTTTTATCATTAATGGTAGTTAGGTAACAGTATAAGATGCAAGGTATTGTTATGTATATAAAAACACAGATGCCACTACTGACAGTTGTTTATGGTATTTTTATTGATATTTTATATACTGAGCTGGTAGTACAGATATTTGAAGGAGAATGGAAATAATCTGTATTTACAGTGGAGTTGCTTTGTGTGCAAAATGTGCAAGAATACAAGTTAATGCAAAAAAAAAGAGAGAGAGAGAGAAGAAAAAAAAATATCTTTGGTTACTTTTGAGTTCTGGTGTAATTGTTTTCCATTGTTTTGTAGCAAGAAAATGACAAGCCATTTAACTATAATGTTTTACTTCCAGCAAGGACTTGTATGATTTGATGCCTTAATAAGTGTTAGCTTTTGAAGAAACTCATAAATAATGTTTTATTTTGATTTCATTATATGTTTTAGTTTAGTTGTTCATCACTTGTTGGTCCTTTCTTTCAAGGATAATTGTGCTGGTTAATCATGAATATAATTTGCATAAAATCCTGAAATACTACTGTATTTATTGTATTTCTCAGTGTAGATTTTCTTTATCCCAAACTTTTTAGGATGCTAAAAGTGCTTACGAAGGGCAAATTTTCAAAATGCTTACCTGTAATTAAAATGTTGGTTGGAAAATCTGTAATTGTGGCATGATTAATCTTAATGCAAACCAAAACTGGGTTATCCTAGTGTTACATTCATAATGGATTTTTGTCTTGTCCCTTAGAGCATTTGGTATTAGTCTGACATGTGTGCATGAGATTTTGTGAAAAAAATACAAATGACTTTGCATACATTTGGATCTCTTTAGTTAAATTTACATATTTAATAGGTGGAATTTATTAAGGAAAGGCATACAGATGATATATTTACTAAATTTCAGGATAGGGCTACAGTTAGTGCATGCACTCACGTGCACACACACACACACACACACACACACACACACACACACACACACACACACACACACACACACACACACACACACACACACACACATCCATCCACATCCACATCCACATCCACATCCACATCCACACATCCACACACACACATCCACACACACACATCCACACACACACATCCACACACACACACATATCCACACACACACATCCACACACACACATCCGCACACACACATCCACACACACACATCCACACACACACATCCACACACACACATCCTCACACACACATACACACACACACACACACACACACACACACACACACACACACACACACACACACATCCACACACACATCCACACACACATCCACACACACACAAATATTTAAGGATGATTATAAGCAGTCTATCCTGAATGATGAAGAGATTATTTCTAAATTCAAAGAGAATGCCTCAACTTCAAGGTTTATATTAATGCATATTAGATTTTTTTCTTAATATAATTTAAGCAATTGAATTAGACTAGAAACATGTTTTACAAGCTTTTACAGATGTTTTCACTGTACAGTTTCTGCTTTTGTCATGATTGCATTTAGTTTTTTTTTCTATTATATAATAGAAAATTTTGTTAATTATTTTAAAAGGTAATATAAACTCTTCATAGTATTAGAACACTCACTGGAATAAATATAGGAAATTAATATTGAATTGTAGATCAATTTTCCAGTTATTTTTGGATGCTTGCATACCTAGTTCAGGAAGTTAATCTCAATCTCAATAAATTCCATTTTTTATGTGCATAGACAAAGTGGAATTTATATTAAGTTTAAATTTGTTTGCCTTTCTGTTCTAAATGCTGTTGCAAAACATGGCCATGTTTAAGGGTTTTATTTTGCTCCTCAGTACCAACACCACCTTTTTCTCTTCCTCCCTTTTTATCCTCCTCTTCTTCTACCTCTTCTCTCCTCCTCCTTCCTCTTCCCCTTCCCCTTCCCTCCTCCTCCTTCCTCTTCCCCTTCCCCTTCCCTCCTCCTTCCTCTTCTTCATCCCCTTCTCTCCTCCTCCTTCCTCTTCTTCATCCCCTTCTCTCCTCCTCCTTCCTCTTCCTCGTCCCCTTCCTCGTCCCCTTCCCTCCTCCTTCCTCTTCTTCATCCCCTTCCCTCCTCCTCCTTCCTTTTCCTCGTCCCCTTCCCTCCTTCTCCTTCCTTTTCCTCGTCCCCTTCCCTCCTCCTCCTTCCTCTTCCTCGTCCTCGTCCCCATCGTTCCTCCTCCTTCCTCTTCCTCATCCCCTTCGTTCCTCCTCCTTCCTCTTCCTCATCCCCTTCGTTCCTCCTCCTTCCTCTTCCCCTTCCCCTTCCCTCCTCCTCCTTCCTCGTCCCCTTCCCTCCTCCTCCTTCCTCGTCCCCTTCCCTCCACGTCCTTCCTCTTCCCTCCACCTCAAACCTCTTCCCTGCACGTCCTTCCTTTGCCCTCCACCTCCTTCCTCTTCCTCGTCCCCTTTTCTCCTCCTCCTTCCCCTTTCCCTTCCCCTTCCCTCCTCCTCCTCCTCCTCCTCCTTCCTCTTCCTCTTCCTCTTCCTCTTCCCTTTCCCCTTCCCAATCCCCTTCCCTCCTCCTTCCACTTCCTCTTTCCTCCTCCTCCTCTTCCTCTTCCCCTTCCTCCTTTCTTTTTTTTCTCTCCCCCTCACCCTCCTCCTTTTCCCTCTCTTTCCCCTCCTTACTTTTCTCCCGATTTTCCACTGCATACATCCTCTGTTTCCTCCTTCCTTGTTTCTTTCTCTCGTCCCCTTCCTCATCAGGTAACCCAGAAAGCACTATTAATGTGCATGCCTTTTCCTTGTGTAAGCTAATATAAGGTAATGTATTCAAGGTCTTCATGCATACTGTATTAGCTATTGTGATAAATCCTCCTTTTGTGTGGCTGTAGGAAGAAGTGGTAAGGTTGGTGAAGATCGTGGTGTTGGTTCTTTTGCTGTTTGGCTCTGACGCATACATGCTCGTGAACTGAACTGGACTCGTTCGGTTACTCACTCATTCACTCGCTTGCTTGCTGACTCACTCACTCACTCACTCACTCACTCACTCACTCACTCACTCACTCACTCACTCACTCACTCACTCACTCACTCACTCACTCACTCACACTCACTCACACTCACACATGTGCATACATAGACACATGCATACACACACAAGCATACACACACATGCATACACACACATGCATGCACACACACACATGTACACACATGCATGCACACACACACATGTACACACATGCATACACTCATGTACACACATGCATACACACACATGTACACACATGCATATACACACATGTACACATATGTACACACATACAAATACATATGTACACACATACAAATACATATGTACACACATACAAACACATATGTACACACATACAAACACATATGTACACACATACAAACACATATGTACACACATACAAACACATATGTACACACATACAAACACACATGTACACACATACAAACACACATGTACACACATACAAACACACATGTACACACATACAAACACACATGTACACACATACAAACACACATGTACACACATACAAACACACATACAAACACACATGTACACACATACAAACACACATGTACACACATACAAACACACATGTACACACATACAAACACACATGTACACACATACAAACACACATGTACACACATACAAACACACATGTACACACATACAAACACACATGTACACACATACAAACACACATGTACACACATACAAACACACATGTACACACATACAAACACACATGTACACACATACAAACACACATGTACACACATACAAACACACATGTACACACATACAAACACACATGTACACACATACAAACACACATGTACACACTTACGTACACACACATACATGCACACACTTACGTACACACACATACATGCACACACTTACGTACACACACATACATGCACACACTTACGTACACACACATACATGCACACACTTACGTACACACACATACATGCACACACTTACGTACACACACATACATGCACACACTTACGTACACACACATACATGCACACACTTACGTACACACACATACATGCACACACTTACGTACACACACATACATGCACACACTTACGTACACACACATACATGCACACACTTACGTACACACACATACATGCACACACTTACGTACACACACATACATGCACACACTTACGTACACACACATACATGCACACACTTACGTACACACACATACATGCACACACTTACGTACACACACATACATGCACACACTTACGTACACACACATACATGCACACACTTACGTACACACACATACATACATGTACACACACACGCACACACACATACATACATGTACACACACACGCACACATAAATACATGTACACACACACACACACACACACACACACACACACACACACATGCTCACACACACACATGCACATGCTCACACACACACACACACACACACACACACACACACACATGCTCACACACACACACACATGCTCACACACACATGCACATGCTCACACACACATGCACATGCTCACACACACATGCACATGCTCACACACACATGCACATGCTCACACACACATGCACATGCTCACACACACATGCACATGCTCACACACACATGCACATGCTCACACACACATGCACATGCTCACACACACACGCACTCGCTCACACACACACACACACACACACACACACACACACACACACACACACACACACACACACACACACACACACACACACACACACATTATGCACTATGCACATCATAGTACACATATCCTTGTTTGATGTTGGATAAAAATGCAAGGTGCAGTTTTTCAACTTCAAACATGTTTTTCATCATTGGTGATTACTGTGTTGTCAGTCAGGTTTAACAGTTAGACTATATGATAAAAAATCATCCATATCTTAATGTATCAGGAGCTTTATTTACATTTAACCAAGGTATCTTTACACTGGTAGATCTGCTTCATCCCCTTAATTCATTGCAAATATTTCCCATCTCCCCCCCCCCCTTTTTATTCAATTTTTATTATTATTATGTATTATTTTTCCCCTCCTTTTGTTATTACTGAATTATTTTCAAAGGAAATGCACTGAAATAACACCCCATAAAATAATGCACAAATAGTTGAGGTCAAAAAGTTAATGATGTCACCATGTTTAGCCAATGAGAGTGGGCCATGAGATATCGGATATAGCTATATACATAGTTATTTGCATAATTTACTCAATGTTGTTTTACATACCGGAAGTAAAACCGAATTTCCCATTTTTTTATAGTAAGTTATGAGTTCCTAACCATTAACAGCTGTCAGAATACTCCTGGGAAAAGTCAGTATCATTTTTGGGTTCAGTTTGCCAAATGGAAGTGGAGCTACCTGGTTAAATGTACCCTGTTCTCTAAGAATTGCTTCCATAAAAGTAGGAAGAAATCAGTATATTTGTTGATCAGAGAAGAAATTGGACTTGGTATAAAAGATTTAGAAAATTAATTATTTCAATTATGAAACGGAATTTCTGCCAGCGTTCCTGCAACATGCTTGTCTCAGAATACTTTTCAGGCTTTAGAGTCCATCACTGTTTTATATACAGTGATTTCCAGCACAGAGATGATCGGTATTATTTCAGAGTCAATATTGTCCCCTCTTTTGTGTGCCTCAGTGTGTCGCTGATGGGAGAGCTGAATGGGTCTTGCTGTGATATGGGAGTTGATTGAATTTTCCTCTGGACAATTGCCCTGATCTGGAAATGGTGATGGATATTGAGATGGCGAGCACGAGCTGGTGTTATTAGAAATTCTTTACCTCTTATTGCATATGATCAATGTTTCATTTTCTTGAATGGCGGTCTGTGTTAATTTTTAAAAATATATATTTTTTGTACATTATTATTTTTATTTTTTATTTTTTTGTATTTAATACAGTACAATACATAACATGTGAATTATAGGGTTGTACTACTTGTGTAATACAGCCCTAAATAGTATAGATAACTGTATTGTATATATTTACGGTATCTTGTCCAAATTTGTACAAGAGAATCTTTTATGTAATATTACATGTCACCAGTATACTAATCACATGCTTTCTCTTGTTACAGTGGGCAAAACCTCGCTTATCACTAGGTTTATGTACGACTCCTTCGACAACACCTACCAGGTAAATATGATGATTTTTATTGTTATTGAATGATCTGCAAGGGGTTGATTGTTACCCAGTAAATACCCCTCTTAGTTATACCCCTTTTTTTTCCTCCCCTGCTACCATCTTCTCTTTCCTTCTATCATCCCATCTTTCCTTCCTACTTTCCATCATCCCCACCTCTTTTCCCTCTTCCTTCCTTCTCTCTAACCCTCTCTCCTTCCCTCGAACCTTCTCTCCTTCCTTCCCTCGAACCCTCTCTCCTTCCTTCCCTCGAACCTTCTCTCCTTCCTTCCCTCGAACCCTCTCTCCTTCCTTCCCTCGAACCCTCTCTCCTTCCTTCCCTCGAACCCTCTCTCCTTCCTTCCCTCGAACCCTCTCTCCTTCCTTCCCTCGAACCCTCTCTCCTTCCTTCCCTCGAACCCTCTCTCCTTCCTTCCCTCGAACCCTCTCTCCTTCCTTCCCTCGAACCCTCTCTCCTTCCTTCCCTCGAACCCTCTCTCCTTCCTTCCCTCGAACCCTCTCTCCTTCCTTCCCTCGAACCCTCTCTCCTTCCTTCCCTCGAACCCTCTCTCCTTCCTTCCCTTGAACCCTCTCTCCTTCCTTCCCTTGAACCCTCTCTCCTTCCTTCCCTCGAACCTTCTCTCCTTCCTTCCCTCGAACCTTCTCTCCTTCCTTCCCTCGAACCCTCTCTCCTTCCTTCCCTCGAACCCTCTCTCCTTCCTTCCCTCGAACCCTCTCTCCTTCCTTCCCTCGAACCCTCTCTCCTTCCTTCCCTCGAACCCTCTCTCCTTCCTTCCCTCGAACCCTCTCTCCTTCCTTCCCTCGAACCCTCTCTCCTTCCTTCCCTCGAACCCTCTCTCCTTCCTTCCCTCGAACCCTCTCTCCTTCCTTCCCTCGAACCCTCTCTCCTTCCTTCCCTCGAACCCTCTCTCCTTCCTTCCCTCGAACCCTCTCTCCTTCCTTCCCTCGAACCCTCTCTCCTTCCTTCCCTCGAACCCTCTCTCCTTCCTTCCCTCGAACCCTCTCTCCTTCCTTCCCACGCACCCTCTCTCCTTCCTTCCCTCGAACCCTCTCTCCTTCCTTCCCTCGAACCCTCTCTCCTTCCTTCCCTCTAGCCCTCTCTCCTTCCTTCCCTCTAGCCCTCTCTCCTTCCTTCCCTCTAGCCCTCTCTCCTTCCTTGCCTCTAGCCCTCTCTCCTTCCTTCCTCTAGCCCTCTCTCCTTCCTTCCTCTAGCCCTCTCTCCTTCCTTCCCTCTAGCCCTCTCTCCTTCCTTCCCTCTAGCCCTCTCTCCTTCCTTCCCTCTAGCCCTCTCTCCTTCCTTCCCTCTAGCCCTCTCTCCTTCCTTCCCTCTAGCCCTCTCTCCTTCCTTCCCTCTAGCCCTCTCTCCTTCCTTCCCTCTAGCCCTCTCTCCTTCCTTCCCTCTAGCCCTCTCTCCTTCCTTCCCTCTAGCCCTCTCTCCTTCCTTCCCTCTAGCCCTCTCTCCTTCCTTCCCTCTAGCCCTCTCTCCTGTCTTTAGGATAGCCAAACACAAGTGTTCCATGATTCACCCTGCTTGCGTCATTTTCTCGTAGTCCACTTACTCCATGTTATTTAGGGAATCTCTTTCCACCTCACTGCTTGTACTGTTATCCCCCCACCTCCCACTTTAATTTATAAAAAAAAATCCCTTCTACCCCCTCATACTGTGTATATCCACCCACCCCCCCTCCCCTGATATTGTACAATTTTTTTTCTCTCCCATTTCCCTCGCGAGTTGTTGAATGAAGTGTCCATGCGATAATACGCGATAATTTTCGGTGGTTGTCCCGTGTTCCCTCCCTCCCCCCCTTCCCCCCACCCTGTCTTTTCGTTTGGAGGGAGTTGGAGAACAGGGAGGGGGAGGAGGAGGAAGGGAAAATGAGAGCGGGAGAAAGAGAGGATGAGAGGGAAAAAAAAAGACAAACGGGCCACAGTACTTACATACTCTTTATCTTTCTTCTCGTGCTCACTTTCGCTTACTCTCCTTCTGTTCTCGCTTTTATGTCTTCTCTCTCGCAGTCTTTCGAGTGCTTTCTCATCTTTTGTCTTCCGTGGTCCTTTTTGCTTTTCTCTCTATATCCTAGTTTCATTCTTTTTATTCTATCCCACCTCTCACTCACTCTCTTTCATCTTCCTTTCTCTACTCTTGTTTCTCTTGTCCACGTTCTCCTTTTCTTCGCTTCCTCTCTCTCTCTCTCTCTCTCGCTCTTTCTCTCTCTCTCTCTCTCTCTCTATGTCTCTCTTTCTCTCTCTCCCTCTCCCCTTCTCTCTCCGTCCCTCTCTCTCTCTTTCACTCTCTTTCTCTGTCTCTCTTTCTCGCTCTCCCTCTCCCCTTCTCTCTCTGTCGCTCTCTTTTTCTCTCTCTCTCTCTCTCTCTCTCTCTCTCTCTCTCTCTCTCTCTCTCCCCCTGTCTCCCTTCCTCTCTCTCTCTCGCTCTCCCCCTGTCTCCCCTTCCTCTCCCTCTCTCCCTCCCAATTTCTTTTCTAGCCCCTTCCTATTGTCAGTCCACCCATCTTCTCTTTCTTTCTTCTTCCTCTCCTCTTTGTCTTTTCGCCCTCTCTCTCTCTCTTTTTTTTTTTTTGGTCGAGAAACCGGGCCATAGCAGCTCTTTTTTGCGTGCCGCTCGTTCACCGAGACCATCAAGCAGTTTCTCCTTGGGAAATTTTTGCTCGCCCTCTCCTTTTTGTTCTGCGCGAGGGTTTGTGGGCGTCGCGGGTTGGGCGTTTTCACCACGACGTTCAACTCTGTAAATATAGATTGTGGATGAAGATGGGGCGGATGAGCGGTGCCTGGGTAGGGTTCTTCCCCATGGGCGATCTGGTCTTTGGGATCGGTGGGTAGGAGAAGAGAGAGAGAGAGGAAAAGAAAGTCACGGGTGTTTCGGGGTTAGCGTGTGAAGGGCGTGGTCGACCGGTCATATTTCTCTCTCTCGTTGTAGTGGTGGTGATGGTGGTGGTAACGACGGTGGTGGTGGTGGTGGTGGTGATTATGATGATTAGAATGACACGAAAAATGAAAATTACTACGGCGATAGGATTATGATTTACTGGTGTAATGGTAATGTTGGCAACGAAAAACAATAAAGCATGAATAAAGACGAAAAATATATATCTATTGATTACGGAGTATTTGACCGGCAGCAGCGGTGTGGGTGGGTGGCGGGGAGGAGGGGAGGGAGGGGAGGGGGATGATGTGTTCCCAGCTGCAGGTAGGCCCGTCCGAAATGACATGGCTGTTGCAAGCGTTGATTGTTCCCATTGCAGCTAACGGCCGTGCAGTTGGACAGGAATTGACGGGGAATCTGTCGCTCAGTGGCGCCGTTTGGGGAGGGAATGGCTCTGAATTGGCTGCTGCGGAGACCGATATTTGTGAGGGAGGGAGAAGGGCAGGGAGGGAGAGAGGGAGGGGGAGGGAGGGAGGGAGAAAGAAAGCCTTAGCAGTAAAACCATCTTCATCTCGCTTCTCGCTTATTTCCCACATAACATTCTCTCTCTCTCTCTCTCTCTCTCTCTCTCTCTCTCTCTCTCTCTCTCTCTCTCTCTCTCTCTCTCTCTCTCTCTCTCTCTCTCTCTCTCTCTCTCTCTCTCTCTCTCTCTCTCTCTCTCTCTCTCTCTCTCTCTCTCTCTCTCTCTCTCTCTCTCTCTCTCTCTATCCGTTTGCTCCAATCCCGACTATTATTTCCTCACCCTTGCATAACCCTGATTTTTTTTCTCTCCCCCCCTCCCCCTGCCCCCTCCCCCCCCTCTCTCGTTTGCCCTTCCCCTCACCCCCCCCCCCCTCGATCACCCTCCTCTTGCCAGCTCGTTGAAGGCTCTCTCGAAACCACCAGTTGGGCGTGACCAGCCTTAATGAAGCTGCACACCCACCCCCTCTCCCTCTCCCTCTCCCATCTCTACCCCCCTCCCTCCCTCCCTCCACTTCATTCCTTCTCTTCCTCATCCGTGGATTTTATTATCATCATTATTAGTATTTTTTTGTAATGTATCTTTGGCCTTGGTTTCTGAAGGTAACGGGCGGATCCAAACAATCTTTTATTGTTATTATTGTTATAGTTACGAAGCTGATGCCTTTTTCCTTTTTTTCAAATGCTTGTTTCTCTCTTTCTGTGTCCTTTTTTTCCTTTTCTAAGCACGCGTTTTAGGAGAATGAAAAAGGAGAGAAGAAAAGAAAATGGTCCATTTAAGGAACGCCGCCACCGATGATGATAATCATAATGAAGAAGTCCTTAAGGGTGGAATTCCCGTAAGAAGGGCGTGGGAACGTGGCCTCTGACGACGGCCCGATCCGCAAAACTGCCAATTAGCGAGTGACTGCTGACGACGCGTAATGAGCGGCGCGGTTCGGGCGCTTTGGAGGCGGCGGCGGTCGAGGGGAGTGAGGGGAGAGGGTTGGAGGATGAAGGGACGGAGGGAAGAGAGTTGGAGGATGAGGGGAGAGGTTGGAGGATGAGGGGAGTGAGGGAAGAGGGTTGGAGGATGAGGGAAGAGGGTTGGAGGATGAGGGGACGGAGGGTTGAGATGAGGAGAGAGTTGGATGATGGGGACGGAGGGAGAGGGTTGGAGGATGAGGAGAAAGGGGAGAAGAAAGAGCACAGTGAAGGTGAGGGGAGAAGGAAGAGGATAGTAAGGTGGGAGAGGGCAGAGTGGAGAATGAAGAACAGGAGAAAGAGGGCAGGGGCGAGGGGGAGATGTCTGGCTGGGATGAAGGGGGGCGTCGAGGAGTAGGGGTAATGGGGTTCTAAGCACTAATGAATTGGCCCTTTGCCGCTATCGTTGCGTCCGTTATTGTTGTTGTCATTATTTTATTGGTTGGGTGTTGTCATTGACAGCTGATTATTGGTGTTGGATTATCGTCTGTTGTTTATGGCGGCGGGCCTGAGATTGGGGGTGGAGGGGGGGGGGGGGCGAAAGACGTCGGATTTAGTGCGGTAGAAAAATGGAGGGGGCGCGACGGGGGGCGAAGATTATGGTGGGTGGTAATGATTGCTTCGAAATATATTAAAAAAAGGAAAGGAAATTTGAGGAGGAGGAAGGGAGGATGGAAGCCGAATGATAGAAGCGCAAATAGAGCCAAGGAATAGAGTCGAGGGGGATAAAAAATGTACAGTAATCCGCAGAAGAAAGTAAGGCAGACAGGCATAGGAAGGAGAACCAAAGCTCACGCACAGGCAAGCAGGAAGAAAAAAACAACAACATAAGGAAGCCACGGCCTTGATGACGTAACGGCCAGATACCGGCGGCGCGGAGATCGGGATGGCGATGTACCGGTAGCACCAGTTCCGGGGCTTTGGCGGTCCGGGGGATGACTCACGTGCGCGCTTGCGTCTGGGGTGGGGGAGGGGGGGTTACAACGAAGGAGGGGGAGGTTGAGGTGGCGAACGAAGGGCGGTGTGTGGTGTCTAATTAAAGTTTTTTTTTTAGCCTTTACTTTTTTATGGATTCTTGGAAGGTTGCAGAAGGTGTTCTGTTTTATTATTATTATAATCATTATTCTTGTTGTTTTTTTATTGTTATCATTATTATTATTATTATTGTTATCGTTATCATCATTATTGTTATTATTATTATTATTATTATTATTATTATTATTATTATTACTATTGCTATTATTATTAATTTATGTTCGCCTTACCTTCTGTGGGTGTCATGCTTCCCAGGTACGTCTCCGCTTGCAGGCATCCGGTGCAGGAAAGGTCGTGAACCGGCCTGCACCTCCCGTGCCCTTTGTGCGTGCTCGGGTGGGGGGGGTTCTCTTTTCCTCTTTTTTCGTTGCACGTCTTTCTCTCTTTCTCTTTCTCTTTCTCCCTCGCTTCTCTTTCTCCCTCTCTTCTCTTTCTCCCTCTCTTCTCTCTCTCCCTCCCTTCTCTCTCTCCCTCTCTTCTCTCTCTCCCTCTCTTCTCTCTCTCCCTCTCTTCTCTCTCTCCCTCTCTTCTCTCTCTCCCTCTCTTCTCTCTCTCCCTCCCTCTCTCCCTCTCTCTCTATCCCCCCCCCTCTCTCTCCCTCCCTCTCTCCCTCTCTCTCCACCTCCCTCTCTTCTCTCTCTCTCCCTCCCTCTCTTCTCTCTCTCTCCCTCCCTCTCTTCTCTTCTCCTATCCTCTCCTCTCTCTTCTCTCTCTCTCCCTCCCTCTCTTCTCTCTCTCTCCCTCCCTCTCTTCTCTCTCTCTCCCTCCCTCTCTTCTCTCTCTCTCCCTCTCTTCTCTCTCTCTCCCTCTCTCTCTCCCCCTCTCTTTCTCTTTCTCTTTCTCTCTACATTTTTAAATAGAAGTCATGATAATAAGGTTCCGATATGGATTAGAACAAAAAAATTGGTCTTACTGTTTTTTATTTATTTATTCATTTATTTGTTTTGTTTGATTTTATTATTATATTCATTAGATTGTTAGTAGTAGTAGTAGTAGTAGTAGTAGTAGTAGTGGCAGAAGCAGTAATAGTAGTAGTAGGAATAGGAATAATAAAAGGAGGAAGAGGAAAAGGAAGAGGAGGAGGAATATTAGTGTCACTGATATTGTCTGCTTTTGGAGGAAGACAAATGAAAGCGCATTGCGTGCGCGGAAGAGGCCGCTGCCGAACGAAGTGCTTACGAAGACGACGACGACGCGACACCCACGTCAGCGCCTCAGCCCCCCCGCCGCCCCCCGCCCCCGCCCCTGCCGCCGCCGCCGCTGCGCTCAGGGGAATTCCTTCAGATTAGTCAGGTGTTGTGGCGGCCGGAACAGGAGTCTCGGGAATGGGCGAGGCGATCCTGTGTGTGTTAGGGTGTGGGGATGGGGTGGGGGTTAAGGGTGTGCGGCGTGGGTGGGGGTGCGGTATGGTAGGGGAGGAGGGGTTGCGAATAAAAAGAGGGAGGGGAATGGGTAAGAGAAGGAGAAACGTGGAGTGGAAGAGGGTGAGGAGGAAGAGTTGCGAACTTCAAGAGGAGGAATGGAAGCAAGAGGAGAAGCTGCT
The DNA here is from genome assembly GCF_042767895.1 of Penaeus vannamei. Lineage (NCBI taxonomy): Eukaryota > Metazoa > Arthropoda > Malacostraca > Decapoda > Penaeidae > Penaeus > Penaeus vannamei. The sequence continues at coordinate 10,046,771 of NC_091558.1, read as the reverse complement.
GTCGAGTGGAGAGGGTAGGGGAGGAGGGTTGCACGGGCCTCTGGAGATGGGTAGAAGGAGGGGAAACGCGTGGGTGGAGAGGGTAGGGGAGGAGGGGTTGCGAATAAAAAGAGGGAGGGGAATGGGTAAGAGGAGGGGAAATGCGTGTGTGGGGGGGAGAAGAGGGCTTTATTGGTTTGTGCGTGTTTGTGGGTTTATCCGTCTGTTATATCTGCCTAGGTTTGTGTCTGCTTCCGCTTCTGCCATTTCGTCTGTTTGTGCATCTGCATATTGCGTTCACTCTCCTTCGCTCCCTGTGCGTGCAACTGAATATGATTTTTATCCAGGCTTTCTATCAATATGTATGTAATATATATGATATATGATATATTATGTATGATATATAATATTTATGTATATATGTATACATTATATTTACGTATATATGCATATATTGTATTTACATGTACATGTATTTATATGGATATACATGTTTAATAATTTAGTCTATAAAACTTGTGTATGGAAAATATATACATGTATGCATGCATGTGTGTGTTTGTATGATATATATGTGTGTGTATATATATATATATATATATATATATATATATATATATATATATATATAAAATATTTGTAACATGTGATTTTTATAAGGCCGAACTGCGGTCGCTAACGGTAGCACCGTTGAGGCACGAGGAAGTGGGTAGGGGGAGGAGGAGGAAGGGAGGTGCTAGGAACCGCAGTGAATGCATCGAAGGTGAGAAGATTCTTCTTTACTTCGTCTAAAGCGGAGAGAGAGAGAGAGAGAGAGAGAGAGAGAGAGAGAGAGAGAGAGAGAGAGAGAGAGAGAGAGAGAGAGAGAGAGAGAGAGAGAGAGAGAGAGAAGACAGAGAGACAGACAGACAGACAGACAGACACAGACACACAGACAGAGAGAGGAGATGAGGGGAGGGGAGAGGAGAGGAGAGGAGAGGAGAGAGAGATAGGGGCTTGGGGAGGGGGGCTGGCCAAGGATTGCGGCTTGTGGGTGGGGCCAGAAGCGTCGGGGGAGTTCCTTCGTCAGCCGGTGTCGTCGCCGCAGGGGAGCTCGGCGCTTGTGAAGCCCTACCGTTAGAGCCAGAATTGCAGATTCCTTCCGGCCTCGTCTCCTCTTCTCTTCTCCTCCTGTTTCTTCTTATTCTCCTTCACCTCTTCCTCTTCCTTTTCTTCGGCCTCTCCATATTTTTTTTCTTCTCTCCTTGTTTTTTTCCTCATCTTCGGATACTTCTAAACCATGTCCTTTTCTTCTTCTCTTCTCCTTCTCCTTCTCCTTCTCCTCCTCCTCCTCCTATTTCCTCCTCCTCCTCCTCCTCCTCCTCCTCCTCCTTTCCTTCTAATTTCTATTCTTAATATCCTTCCCCTCCTTCTTCTCTGCCTCCTCTCTCCTCCCTTCTTTCTCTTCACTCCTCCTCACTCCTTCTCCCTTCTTATCCTCCTCCTTCTCTTCTCTCCTTTTTCCTCTCCTCCTCTCCCTTCTCCTCCTCTCCCTTTTCTTCCTCCTCCTCCTTTTCCTCCTCCTCCTTCCTCCTTCTCTTCCTTTTCCTCCTCCTCTTCCTCCTCTTCCTCCTTCCCTTCCTCCTCTTCCTCCTCCTCCTCACCTTCTACCCTTGCCATCCCCTCCCTCAGTACTAATATAGCAAAAAGCAGCGTGAGATTTTACGGTTATTTCTTAAAAGTCTTAAGGGCAAGAGTGTGGGAGGGAAAGAGAGGATATAAGAGGAGTAGTCTCTCTCTCTCTCTCTCTTTCTCTTTCTCTTTCTCTTTCTCTTTTTCTCTTTCTCTCTCTCTCTCTCTCTCTCTCTCTCTCTCTCTCTCTCTCTCCCTCTCTCTCTCTCTCTCTCTCTCTCTCTCTCTCTCTCTCTCTCTCTCTCTCTCTCTCTCTCTTGCTCTTGCTCTTGCTCTTGCTCTTTCTTTCCTTCTTTACTTTTCTCCGATTCACATTCTCCCCCGGCCTCTCTCCCATTATCTCTTTCTCTATATTTTTTTCTAATTCTCTTTCCCTCCCTCCCTCCCGCTTCTTCTTTCTTTTTCTTTCCCTTCTCCTTTTTTCTCTTTCCCTTCCTCTCTTCCCCTCTCTTCTCTTGTCTTCTCTCTTCCTCCTCCCTCCCTGCCCCTTCATCTCTTCTCCTTCTCCGCTCCCTCCCCCTCTTTCTCTGCTCTTCTCCTCCTGCCTCCATTCCCCCCCCACTCCTCTCACTCTCCATTTCTCCTCCCCCTTACTCTTCCTCTTCTCTCCTCTCCTCATTCTTCCCTCCCTCTCACTTTCCTCCTCCCCACTTCTCCTCTCCCTCTCTCTCTCCCTCTCTCCTCTCCACTCCTCTTTCTCTCTCCTCCACCTTTCTCTTTTCTCCTCCTCCTCTCTTTATACCCCTCCCCACACTTCTCTTCTGCTCTCCTCTCCTCTCGTAATTCCTTCATCTCGCATGTTGTACACATTGCCGTCGCTCGCAAAAATGTAGGCGTTGCGAGGTTGGCGGGGTTGCCTGTATTGATTCATGGTGTGCCGAGGGGAGGGGGAGGGGGTGGAGGAGAGGTGAAGAAGGAGAGGTAGAAAGCTCGGGAGGAGCTGGCGGGTGGGAGGGAGGAGAGGAAGAGAGAGGGTGTCTCAGTTCCTGCAGGACAACCTTAACTCCGCTGTGTGTGTGCGTGTGCGTGCGTGTGTATGACTGTGTTTGTTCAAGAGATGGAGGTTGCAAACATTGGGTTAGCTGCTGCAGGATTGTAATTAAAATGTTTTATGCATAGTAATTTATTTTTATTAACGTGGCGCCATGGAAATTTCCACCGAAAAAAAAGAAAAAAAAGATTTTTAATTTCTGGCGAAATATTGCCGGCTATGTTTTTTTTTCCACTAATTTGCGAGAGTGTGGATGAACTTACTATTTCTTGAAATGTTTACATATCACCATCACTATCATTGCCTTCACCGTTACCTCCACCACCACCATCACCACTACCATCATTACCACCACCACCACCATCATTACCACCACCACCACCATCATTACCTCCACCATCACCACCACCACCATCATCACCACCACCACCATCATCACCACCACCACCATCATCACCACCACCACCAAGTCATCACACATCATCCACCACCACCACCACCATCATTACCACCACCACCACCATCATTACCTCCACCATCATCACCACCACCACCATCATCACCACCACCACCATCATCACCACCACCACCATCATCTTACCACCACACACCATCAATCACCATCATCACCACCACCATCACACACCACCTACCTGTCATCATCACCACCACCACCACCATCATCACCACCACCGTCACCACCACCACCACAACGATCACCGCCACCACCACAACGATCACCGCCACCACCACAACGATCACCACCATCACAGCACCAGAAACAACGACAACCCCCCCCCCCCCTTCCACATCAATAATCGTCCATCGTTTTAAGATAAAAGTGTAGGGATCAAGTTAAAGGTAAGCTTCGCAAGTGCACCACCACCATCATTACCACCACCAGCACCATCATTACCTCCACCATCATCGCCATCACCACCATCATCACCACCGCCACCATCACCACCACCACCATCATCACCACCACCACCATCATCACCACCACCACCATCATCACCACCACCACCACCATCACCACCACCACTACCACCACCACCACCATCATCATCACCATCACCATCATCCACCCACCACCACCATCATCACCACCACCACCATCATCACCACTATCACCGCCATCATCACCACCACCACCATCATCACCACCATCGTCACCACCACCACCACAACGATCACCGCCACCACCACAACGATCACCGCCACCACCACAACGATCACCACCATCACAGCACCAGAAACAACGACAACCCCCCCCCCCCTTCCACATCAATAATCGTCCATCGTTTTAAGATAAAAGTGTAGGGATCAAGTTAAAGGTAAGCTTCGCAAGTGCACTTCAGGTAATGAGTCTCTGGGGATTATGTTTATATACTTCATCTATCATCCCCCCTCCCCCCTCTCTCCTCTCCCCCTCCTCTCCACATCTCTTCCTCTTCCCACCTCTTCTTCTCTCTCCTCACCTCTTCTCTCTCTCGTCTTCCTCTCCCCCTCCTCTCCCCTCTCCTCTTCCTCTCCCACTCCTCTCCTCTCTCCTCTTCCTCTCCCACTCCTCTTCCTCTTCCTCTTCCTCTCCCCCTCCTCTTCCTCTCCTCCCTCGACGCCCGTGTCAACACTATAAGGTCAGAGGGCACGTGGGCTTAGGTCAAGATGTGCCAGCGACGGAGCAACATAGGTCAAGAGGTCGAGTTGGAAAAAGGTCAGGTTACGTTGGGCGAGGTGAACAAGGGGACAAACACGGCAGCTTGTTGAATGAATGAACCGAAGCGAAGCCCCACGCAGTTTGGAACTTGATTCATTTTCAGGTTTTCTCTCTCTCTCTCTCTCTCTCTCTCTCTCTCTCTCTCTCTCTCTCTCTCTCTCTCTCTCTCTCTCTCTCTCTCTCTCTCTCTCTCTGCTCCCTCTTTCTCTCCCTCTCTCTCTCTCTCTCTCTCTCTCTCTCTCTCTCTCTCTCTCTCTCTCTCTCTCTCTCTCTCTCTCTCTCTCTCTCTCTCTCTCTCTCTCCCTCTTTTTTCTCTTTCTTTATCTTTTTCTTTCTCTTTCTCTCCCCCTTTTCCTCTCTCCCTCCCTCCCTCCCTCTCTCCCTTTCCATCCCTCTCTCCCTCCCTCCCTTTCCATCCCTCTCTCCCTACCTCCCCCCCTCCCTCCCTCCCCCTCTCTCTCTCTCTTTCTCCCCCTCTCTCCCATCCCTCCCTCCCTCCCTCCTATTTGGTGGCCTCATCTCGGTGACCTACATACCACGTTTTTTCGGGGATTTTTGTGGCGAACTTCGTTTGCTTGATTGTTTTTTTAGTCCACAAATCCACTTTTTGGTATATTTTGGTCTTCCTTTTTATATATTGTTTGTAACTCTGTTACACCGTCGTTATGTTCTCTATTATTCCCCCTCCCTCTATTTCTCTTCACTCGTTCTCGCCTCGAATCTTCCTTTTGCTGTTCTGGTCTTCTCCTCCCCCCACTCCTCGACTTTGCCTTAGTTCACTTTCGTTCACTACTTCCTTCACCCTTCATTCCTGTCGCTGCCCTTTCTTTCCTCCTCCGCCTCCTCCCCCTCCTCCCTCCTCCTCCTCCTTCCTCCTCCTCCTCCCCCCCCCTCCTCCCCGTGCCCATCCTCTCTTTTCACAGCTCTTCAGTCCCATCCATTCCGCCACCTGCTGCCTCTTTCACTATATTCCTCCTTTCTCCCCTCCCTCCGTCTATCCCTCCTTCCCTCCCTCCTTCCCTTCTCCCTTCCTTCCCTCCCTCCTCCCTTCCTTCCTTCCCTCCTCCCTCCTTCCTTCACTTCCTCTCCTCCTTCAAACCCCTTCTCCCGTCTTCCCTCCCTCCTCCCTTCTTTCCCTACTTCTTCCTTTCTTCTCTTCTTTCCTCCCTTCTTCTCTTACCTCTCTTCTCCTCCCTCCCTTCCCCTCCGCTCCATCTCGCCTTCACTCCTTGCCGCTTGCGTACTCGTCTTTGTAACCAGCCTTCCCTCAATTATAAATGACTATCGACATTCGGACGCTCGATCTATAAAGCTACGGAATCGGAGACGGGAGCTTCCTACCCCCTCCCCTCCCTCATTCCGCATTTGCCTTCACCCTCCCCCTCACCTCACCTCCCCTCCCCTAATCCCCATTCGCCTTACCCCCTCCCCTCCCTCTTTCCCTCTTTCCCCTTCCCCCTCCCTCTTTCCTCTTTCCCCTTCCATCTCCATCATTTCTTCTTCCCCCTCCCACCCCCCTCATTTCCCTATCGCATTCCCATTTCGCTCTCTCTCCCCCCCTGCCCCCTTTCCCGCATTCCCCCTTACTCCTTACCCCTCCCTCAATCCCACTCCAGCATTCACCTTTCCCCTCCCCTTTCCCTTTCCCCTCCCCCTCCCCCCAGTTTATTTCAAGCATTACCTTTCGAGCCTCTGTTTATGTTTACGGTTGGAGTGTGCATTCCGTTCGTCCGTGCGTTGACAGGTTCTCGTGCTGAGGATGGAGGGTCGGGGATGGGTGATGAGGGGTGGGTGTGGGGAGGGGGTGTATGTTGCTTACTTCGTGCCTCTCTGCAGCCTTTTCTTGGTTACGTGTTGAATATATATTTTTTCTCGTTTTTTTTTCGTTTTTTGTGATTTTCTTTTATTATCAGTGAATTTTAAAGAATAGCTGATTTTCGTTAAGGAAGAAAAACGTGTCATTGTTATGAAATCCGTTGCCATCTTTGATGTCAAGTGTCAATGTCAAGTTGCAGTTCTACCCCCCCCCCCTCCCTTCCCCCCTTCCCCCCGAATGCCAGGATTCCAACGACGGCAATCACGATGATTAAATGCTCGCTATGGAGATCGAGGCAGGTCGCGTGCTTGGCGTAGGTTGGGGGGTGAAGTTGCACGTGTGGGAAGGTTAGGGGGGGGATTGGGGAGGTAGAGGGAGGGAGGGAGGGAGGGGTGTCGAGAAGGTATACATGGGTGTGGAGACTCTGTGACGCCCGTTTTTTTTTTTTTTTGTTTGGCATATAATTTTGAAGATCGGCTCTGTGTGTGTGTGTGTGTGTATGCGTGTGTATGTATGTATGTATGTATGTATGTGTGCGTATGGTACCGGTACAGCTTTCTCCGCCGTAGCCCTGCTGCGTTTGGCGACCGCATGCCTCATCTTCCGGCTCCTAACATGTTTCGTGGCTATTCCGTCGAGCGTAAAAAAAGGCCGCCGACGATGAGCCTCGAGGCGGACGAGGGAGGCGGGAGAGCGCGAAGAGGGAAGACGAGGACCAGGTGAGTGCCGGGGATGTTTGGGCCTCCCCGGGTGACGTCATCTGTCCATGAGTCACCGTCACATGACACACACTACTTAATATCTCGCCCGCCCTCTCTCCGTGCATGACGGGCGCACGCACGCTCACGACTATGGACTAAATTATATATACATGCACGCACATGCACACGCGCACGCGCGCTCATACATATACACATGCGCGCACACACACATGCGCATACACTCACGCACACACTCACACACACACTCACACACACTCACATGCGCATACACTCACACACACACTCACACAAACACTCACGCACACACTCACGCACGCACACGCACACTCACATGCACACACTCACATGCACACACTCACATGCACACACTCACATGCACACACTCACATGCACACTCTCTCACACACACACTCACACACACACACTCACATTCTCACACACACACACACACACACACACACACACACACACACACACACACACACACACACACACACACACACACACACACACACACACACACACACACACACACACACACACAAACACACACACACAAACACACACACACAAACACACAAACACACACACACACACACACGCTTAGCTCTTCCTCCCCCCCCCCCCCCGTTAAAATTTCTGAATTTTTTGGGCGAAAGCGGCATTGTGGTTATTGGGATGACAGCGATGATATTGTCTTAGTCATCCACCCACCCTGCATCCCCTCCATAACCTCTACACCTTCCCACCCCTCCCCGACTCCCCTCCCTCACCCTACCCTCCCCCCCTGAACACCCTCACCTAGTCCTTGTTCCATCCTTCACCCCCAATCCCTCTTCTCTGGCTCGCACACTCGCGCGACCCCATGCAGGTAGCCGTCGTCCACAGCGGCCTTTGCTTCTCGTCCTGCTCCTGGTGTCCCCCACCCCTTAATGTCTGCTCCTTTCCCCTCGGCCTCCCACTTCTTTGTTTTTCCTCCTCCCTCCCTCTCTTTTTCCACACTGCGTTTTTCCTTTCCACTTCCTTCTTTTTCCCTCCCCTTTCTTATGCTGCTGCTCTCGTCCCTCTTCTTCTCCTCATCCTCCTCCTCCTTCCCTTCCTCCTCCTTCCTCCTCCTCCTTCGTCCTCCTTCGTCCTCCTTCCCTTCCTCCTCCTTCGTCCTCCTTCCCTTCCTCCTCCTTCCTCTTCCTTTCTCCTCCTCCTTCCTTTTCCTTTCTCCTCCGCCTTCCTCTTCCTTTCTCCTCCTCCGTCCCCCTCCTCCTCCTCGCTGCCAAGACCTTTTTGAGGCGTGGAGCGAACGAGCGAAATCGGATCGATAATAAAGTTATTTGGCTGGATTGGCGCCGGCGGGACAGGGGACGGCCGGTCGGTCGGCGCTCCGTACACGTGTGTGTCTGTTTCTTGTCTGTGTGTGTGTGTCTGCCTGTCTGTCTCTTGTCTGTGTGTGTCTGGCTCTTGTCTGTATGTGTGTCTGGTTCTTGTCTGTCTATTGTCTGTCTGCATGTATGTATGTGCGTGTGTGCGCCTCTTTACACGTGCATGCTTGTCTGTCTGTCTGTGCTTGCATGCAGATATTTGTCAAGCAAGGGAAATTAAAATTGCAATTCGGGTCACATGTGTTGTCGCATTATCTCGTTAATGGTAAAGGGAATGCACATCACTGTCTAGCTTGAATTTTTAGAAATCCCAATTGATTGATGTATATGTAATAGATCTAAGCAAATACCATTATGTAGGAAGCTTTATGAAATTTCGTTATGAGCTTGATTTTGTTATTGCTAAGGCTTGCGGGTAAACAATTGCGTTGTCCAGCCGGAGAAACGGGGATTGCAAACAGCGCTGATTGGGGAATAATAGCTGTTTGAAGAGGCTGCGGTGCTTCCTCCTTCCTCTAAAAAAGTTCATAAATGAACAAATAAAAAAGATGAAACACAGTCGATTTCTTTAT
>NC_091558.1:10025424-10027924 GCF_042767895.1 Penaeus vannamei | reverse complement strand
GGAATATTCTGGAAACAAGCGTCTTGGTCGAGAAGGCCGATGGTTCGCCGTCTTCCCCCCTCGTGGAATGCGCGAGAAGGCTTTAAGGGAGCTGTGTTTTTCTTTTCTTTTTTTTTCTCTCTCTCTCTCTAGAAGTATTCCTGAAAGCATGCAGGAACTCTTGTATTCCCTCCTCACTCCCTCTCTCCCTTCCCTCCTACCGGTTATTCCCTCCTCACTCCCTCCCTCTTTCCCACCGGTTCTCCCTCTACCCTCCCTCTCTCTGTCTCCCCCACTCTTTCCCTCTCTTTCTCTCTCTCTCTCCCCTGTTCCTCCCACTCCGTCCCCCCTCTGTACACCCCTCCCCCAGAGATCCCGTTCAGAGAATGTTCTAGACGTGCAGGAGAACAGCATGAGGCGTTCCGGGAAAAATAGCCGTTTATGCTTCTTTGCGGGAGGGAGGGAGCGAGCGAGGGAAGGAAGGGAGAGAGAGGGAGGGAGGGAGGGAGCGAGGGAAGGAAGGGAGGGAGAAGAGAGAGGTGGGAAGGAGGGGAGGGATGGAAGAGAGGAAGAGAAAAAGAGAGAAGAGGTAGTGAGGAAGAGAGAGGGGGGAGTGAGGAAGAGAGAAGGGGGAGTGAGGAAGAGAGAAGGGGGAGTGAGGAAGAGAGAAGGGGGAGTGAGGAAGAGAGAAGGGGGAGTGAGGAAGAGAGAAGGGGGAGTGAGGAAGAGAGAAGGGGGAGTGAGGAAGAGAGAAGGGGGAGTGAGGAAGAGAGAAGGGGGAGTGAGGAAGAGAGAAGGGGGAGTGAGGAAGAGAGAAGGGGGAGTGAGGAAGAGGAAGAGAAGGGGTAAGTGAGGAAGAGAGAAGGGGTAAGTGAGGAAGAGAGAAGGGGTAAGTGAGGAAGAGAGAAGGGGTAAGTGAGGAAGAGAGAAGGGGTAAGTGAGGAAGAGAGAAGGGGTAAGTGAGGAAGAGAGAAGGGGTAAGTGAGGAAGAGAGAAGGGGGAGGTAGGAAGAGAGAAGGGGGAGGTAGGAAGAGAGAAGGGGGAGGGAGAAGAGAGAAAATGGAACGGAGGAAGATGGGAAGAGAGAGAGAGGAGGGGAGGAGGGGAAGGAGGAAAGAGAGAGAGAAGGGAAGGAAGGAAGGGACAGGGGAAGAGATAGAGAGTAGGAACAGAGACACAGACAGACAGGCAGGCAGACACACACACACAGACGCAGAGAGAGAGAGAGAGAGTAGGAGAGGAGGAAACCGGAAGAGGGGAAAGGATGCGCCATTGTGACGGTTGGAATACTAAGGCGATCTTCGGGCCAGCGAGAGACGGCAGCTGGGACGAGCCGAGGGGAGGAGAGGGAGAGAGAGAAGGAAAGGGAAAGAGAAGGGGAAGGGGAGTGGATGGAAGGAGAGAGGAAGAGGGAAAGAGAAAGGGGAGGGACATAGGAAGGAAGAGGGGAAGGGAAGGGGAAAGGAAGGGACGGGCGAAATGGTTGAAGGAGGGAACGAAGAAATGAAAGAAGAGAGGAGGAGGGAGAAGTGGAGAACTGGAAAGGAAGTAGTTAAGGAAGAATGAATGAAGGAAATGGCAAAAGGAGTGGAGGAGGAGAAGGAAGAAGAGATAAGGGAAATGAAGGAAGAGTAGAGAAATTAGAAAAAAGGGAAAAAGCGAAGGAAGTAAATAATGTAAGAAAACAAGGAATGAAAGGAAGAAAGAAAGATAGAAAAGAGGAAAGAAAGAAAGAGAGAACTCCGGCGAGAGTGAAAGGGACGGCAGGAAAGAGGCGTTGCTGTAGACCGGGCGGCGTCAGCGATTGGCTGTCACGCTCTGGATCGCTGACGAAATTGCGGTCATCAGCACAAGATCTCTTGATGAGGGAGAAAGATAACGAGTTGTCATGGCGTGCGCCGCGGACGGGCTCGCGCGATTGGGCGGGGGATGGGCGGGCGGGCGGGCGAGCGAGCGGGCGGTCTGTCTCATTTGGGCCTTGGGTTTTATCTGTTTGGTTTATTTGAATTGTTAGTCTAGTTGTAGTAGTAGTTGTAGTAGTAGTAGTTGTAGAAGTAGTAGTTGTAGTAGTAGTAGTTGTAGTAGTTGTAGTAGTAGTAGTTGCTGTAGTAGTAGTAGTAGTAGTAGTAGTAGTAGTAGTAATTGTTATTATTACTATAGCTACCATCATTATAAATCCTTAATCCTCAATCATCATCAGTGTTATGATTAATACTGTTATTTTTTTTATTAGCATAACCTGTCGTTGTTCTTATTATTTAACTTGCAATACATTTGTGACTATTCTGTATGCCCTACGCACGTGTCTTCTGCTCTCTCTCCCTCTCCCTCCCTCCCTCCCTCCCTCCCTCTCCCCCTCTCCCTCCCTCTCCCCCTCTCCCTCCCTCTCCCCCTCTCCCTCCCTCCCTCCCTCTCCCTCCCTCCCTCCCTCCCTCCCTCTCCCCCTCCCACTCTCCCTCCCTCCCAGCCGGTATTCGTTTTCAAGCGTGTGTCTTGTCCTTAGTCGAAGAAACTAACCATG
>NC_091558.1:10017924-10022924 GCF_042767895.1 Penaeus vannamei | reverse complement strand
TGATCATTAAGTCCATTTTATTCTTGTCTATTAATTCACTTTCTTTGCGAATAATAGTTGCTTTTTTAACGAAGTGCTAGTAACACGGGGAAATTTCCGATGCCGTGTTCCTTCCCTGGGGTGAAAATGCCAGCGGACTGATCTCGGCCCATCTCAAGTTCCCCTTTCAACCTTAAATAGCAAAGGCAACATGGGAATTGTTACATTCTCTTCGTCTTTCCATTCGTTTGAGCGGTAATAACGAAAATAGACACGAGGGAGATATAGATCCAATAAGATGGAGGGATAGATAAAGATATACAAAACAGATAGATAAAAATGATGTACAGACAGAGCCGTAGACTGATAGGATTGTAGATAAATGGATAGATAGATGGGAAGATGAATAGATCGAAAGAGGACAGCGTGATACATTCTCTTCCTCTTCCCAATCGCTTGAGCGTTAATGGCGCCATTATCGGACTCGGTAGGCTTCGGAGTGACTCATGCATAGAGGCCGCGGGTAATTGTGTTTTCGTCATTCGTAATGGCGCGCCGGCCCCGTACCGTGAAATTATTGAATGTCGCCGAGTAGGAGAGGGATTACCTTGACGGTTTGGTGCGCATGACGGCGGGCAAATCTTCCGCGTCTGGATAGCGTGACGTCACCGCAGGTTTCCCGCCTTTTGTGTCTCGTTTTGTATTGAGTTACTTTGGTTTGTCACGGATGCCTCGTGCGCCGTGGGAGGCGTAATGATGTGTGGGCGATGCTTTGTATTATGCATGCTCCCTCGGTGAAAGGCGAGCTGTCGTATTCGACAGGCATTTTCATATGGGAATTATACCTGCCGCTCTTTGTGGCGGTATGTCAAAGAAACCGATCGACACTTGACTGTTTTAGATGATGCAGTATCCTGCATATACATACACGTACACATGCACACACATACAGGTGTGTGTGTGTGTGTGCGCGCGCGCGTACATGCGTACTTGCTTGCGTGTGTGTTTGTACATTTATATATATACATGCATGCATGTGTGTATATTTATGCTTATATATCAAATATTTATAAAACATACACGCACACAAATCGATTCTGTATCTCATCATCGCCTGAGCATCTGCATGAGCTGTATCTCGGGCGGCCGGCGTCCCTAGACCCAAGTCCGCGCGTCTCGTCCCTCGACGGCCCCAGTTCCAATTTAAAACTTCGCCGGATGTAAAACCACTTCCCTAAAGGCGTCCTTCGGGAGTACTTAATAAACTCTTGTTTAACGAGGGAATGATGCACTATAGAGAAGGAGAGGAGTAGCCGAATGCAACCTGTCCGATTAGCATTATTGCATGTTGATAATCAGTCCTAATGATCATTACCAATCTGTCACCGTAGCTTCAGCGTATTCTTCACCTTAAAACCAAAAAGGAATAAAGGTGATCGCAACAGAGGAAAACTTTGCTGGTGTTAAGGAAAAAACATCCCCAGTTGATGCGATTTGCCCTACCTGTCCTACCTAGGTACTTGCCTAGCTACTTGCCCACCTTCGCTGATCCAGTCGAACCTCTCACACCTTGCCCTTGCTCGGTTCTTGAATCACAATTCATAGTACTACGGAGCACTATGTATATTGCCGGCTGACAGGAGTGAGGGCGGGAGCGACCGGGTACGTGTTGAGAGGGAGAGGGAGGGAGAGAGGGAGTGGAGGAGGGAGAGAGTGAAGGGGGGAGGGAAGGAGGGAGAGCGAGAGGGAGGATGTAGGCGAGGACGAGGAAGGAAAGGAAAAAGGGAGGAAATGTGAAAGGAAGAGAGGGGAGTGTGAAGAGTAAAAAGAGAGAGAACGGGTGACAACAAAGATAGCAGACTCGAGAAAGACTGGAAAGTGTTTGCAAGAAAAACATGAAAAGAGGATGGACCATTAGCGATAGAGATGAGGGAAACATTTATTGAAAGAGGAGAAAATGAGGAACCATAGAGAAGAAGAAAAGGGGGAAGGAGAAGGCGCAGTCCAAACAAAAATGAATGAGGGACGTCTGAAAGAGACTGAATCACGATACAGGGAAAGAGAGAGACGGACAGGGAGTGGTTCTAAGCCGGTGCACCAATAGGAAGAGAGCTTACAAAGCGGTCTGGAACGAAGGGACGGAGGAGGAAGTGGGAGACGAGGGCGGTGGGGGGGGGGGGGTGAGGATAACGGAGAGAGGATGGGGGTGGAGGAAAGAAAAGGAGAGGAAGATGGGAAGAGAGGGGGGGGGGGAGGAGAGAAAATGCGGGGAACTGGAGAGAAAGAGAGAGTAGTGGGCGGGAGGGAGGAAGGAAAAGGAAATAGAATCGACGAGAATTGACGCAAATTAGCCTACACCGCGACGCTGGGCCCCCGCGAATGAGAACCCCGGCAGCACGCCTCGGCATTCTCGACCCAGAAGGGTAGTAAACACGTAAGGCACTGCGGTCGAGCAAAGGCCCTACCCACCTGCGCCTCTCCCGAAAGCTTTCCCATGAGAGGAGACTAACCCCCCCCCCCCGCCTCCCTCCTTCAATTTATCCCCAAAGGGCGTCTGCCATCCTCTCTCGCAGAAAGGTTGGCGAGAGAGGGATGTTTAGCGAGTGTCAATCGGGAGGGCATTCAGGGACAGTTCCAGGTAGGAGTATGAAAGGGCTTGTAGTATTGAACAGCTGTGTACACAGACGTGTGTAGGAGAGGTAGATTAACACGAGAGAGAGAGAGAGAGAGAGAGAGAGAGAGAGAGAGAGAGAGAGAGAGAGAGAGAGAGAGAAAGAGAAAGAGAGAAAGTGTGAAATTGGTTTCATTCAGGTGGACGTAGACATATCCTTGGAGGAACATGATTATTTACCTGATGGGTGATACGAACGTTGGCCTTACCGTCCAAACTTCGATCACAGCTGATGCCAGCACTCACAGCTGAGCCTACTGGGAAGAAGCCGCTGGGCGTTGCAGTAGTGGTTGCACAGCCAGTGCTCTACCACTGAGTAAAATACCTCGTACACAGGCACACGCACGCACACGAACACACACACAGGCACATGCACATACACGAACACACACACAGGCACATGCACATACACGCACACGCACGGACGTACACATACACGCACACGCTCTTGCCACAGAGGAAAATGACGTAGATGTCAAGTGTAACTGCAGAGAATCAGGCTATTACAAGTACGAAAATTGTAAACCATCAAAATGGGGTTTATCACACTAGGATGTAAATTATAGAGAAAAATTGTGAGGCCATATACGGCGTTATGGGTAATTAAATACCCTACGAGGCAATTCGAGGAACTATGAAATGAGATAAAAAAAAAAAAAAAAAAAAAAAAAGCATATCGAGTTTACTCCCTCTGGTTATGAACTCATTTACATCATCCCAGCTAGCTTGTGGACATTGCCCAAAATAAACATGACATTACCCACAACACCCTCCTGATGGGTATTCCGAGTCAGACACTTCTCTCGCTGGACTAGCTTGACCATTCGACGACACCATGGCAGATCTCGCCATCAAAACATTACTTATGGTGGCAGTGGTGGGATGGAAGTCTTTATTTTGCAGTTGGTGGACAGGTTATTTCATGGGTTACTTTGGTTATACTGCTTTTCTCTTTCTCTCTCTTTCCCTTTCTTTTTTCTTTTTCCCTCCCTCCCTCCCTTTCTCTTTTTCTTTTTCCCTTCCCCCTCCCTCTCTCTCTCTCTCCCCTCCCTCTCTCTCCCCTCCCTCTATCCTTCCCTCTCTCCCCCTCCCCCTATCCTTCCCTCCCTCTCCCCTCTCCCCCTATCCTTCCCTCCCTCTCCCCCTCCCCCTTATCCTTCCCTCCCTCTCCCCCTCCCCCCTTATCCTTCCCTCCCTCTCCCCCTCCCCCTATCCTTCCCTCCCTCTCCCCCTCCCCCTCCCCCTATCCTTCGCTCCCTCTCCCCCTCCCCCTATCCTTCGCTCCCTCTCCCCCTCCCCCTATCCTTCCCTCCCTCTCCTACTCCTTCTCCCTCCCCCCTATCCTTCCCTCCCTCTCCTACTCCTTCTCCCTTCCCCCTATCCTACCCTCCCTCTCCCCCTCCCCCTATCCTTTCCTCCCTCTCCCCTCCCCCTCCCCCTATCCTTTCCTCCCCCTCCCCCTCCCCCTATCCTTTCCTCCCTCTCCCCTCCCCCATATCCTTTCCTCCCTCTCCCCCCTATCCTTTCCTCCCTCTCCCCCTATCCTTTCCTCCCTCTCCCCCTATCCTTTCCTCCCTCTCTCCCTATCCTTTCCTCCCTCTCCCCCTATCCTTCCCTCCCTCTCCCCCTCCCCCTATCCTTTCCTCCCTCTCCCCCTCCCCCTATCCTTTCCTCCCTCTCCCCCTCCCCCCTATCCTTTCCTCCCTCTCCCCCTCCCCCTATCCTTTCCTCCCTCTCCCCCTCCCCCTATCCTTTCCTCCCTCTCCCCCTCCCCCTATCCTTTCCCTCCCTCTCCGCCTCCCCCTCCCCCTATCCTTTCCTCCCTCTCCCCCCTCCCCCTATCCTTTCCTCCCTCTCCGCCTCTCCCCTCCCCCTATCCTTTCCTCCCTCTCCCCCTCCCCCTATCCTTTCCTCCCTCTCCCCCTCCCCCTCCCCCTATCCTTTCCCTCCCTCTCCTTCCCTCCCCCTATCCTTTCCTCCCTCTCCCCCTCCCCCTATCCTTTCCTCCCTCTCCCCCTCCCCCTATCCTTTCCTCCCTCACCCCCTCCCCCCAATCCTTTCCTCCCTCTCCCCCTCCCCCTATCCTTCCCTCCGTCTCCCCCTCCCCCTCCCCCTATCCTTCCCTCCGTCTCCCCCTCCCCCTATCCTCCCCTCCCACTCCCCCCTCCCCCTATCCTTCCCTCCCCCCCTCCCTCCCCCCCTCTCCCCTCTCCCCTCTCCCCCCCCCCCCCATATCATTCCGCTTGTCTTTTCATTTCCTTCTCACTTCCCTCCCCCATTCTCTCACGCGATTCCCTCCCCGCATGACACCGGTCCTGCAGTAGTGCGCAGCGCGTGGCAAAGCGTGGGA
>NC_091558.1:9997924-10010424 GCF_042767895.1 Penaeus vannamei | reverse complement strand
AATATTGTACCAAGAAAAGTGGAACGTAACTGTAACTGCAATGACTATTCTAAAAAAGGAGCAAATAGAGTTGCAGCGAGAGGTCTTTCAAGTCTCCTGGAACAAGCCAAGGTGAGTCACTGCTTCAGACGAATCATCCTGAAAACTGCTGTATGTTGTGGATGTCCTGCCTTGCAAAGAAAATTAATTAATGGATTAATTAATTTTTGAAAGATGAATAAAGCACGTGTATTTTGAGTGTGATGTGTTTGGCAGCATGTTGAGTTGCGTTGGTTGTCACCCCAAAGAAGCTCATGTGGGAATGTAGATGGTGTCAACTTGCTTCTTTCTTTTTTTTTTTTTATTATTGTTTTTTTTTACTTGTAATGGACATGTTTCTAAGTTGCGTTATAGTGAGCACCATACCTGATTATTTTATTTCAAGTTTGTATTCTACAATGAAAAAGTGGAATGGCATATTTGCTTTCACACTTATCCTGTTTTCTAGTCATTATGATCTTTAGCAATAGATTTTATTTACTCTGAAAAAGAAATGAAAGTATTTGATAAGATTTTATATCAGTTATTTCAAGTCTAAGTGTTCTTTAGATTCAGCAAGCTGTAGCACCATTTTATTACAGATGGAATACATGATAATTGTATATCCATTTATTATGCAATACATACTAGAATATTTATCATAATTTTCAAAATTAAATTTTCATGGATTTCTGATTTTAAGCTCAATAAAATATCTAGAAAAATTTGCCAAGATTATCATCAGATTAAACAATTGGAAATCAGGTATGGTCTACTTAATGTAACTTGGTAGCTTTCAGATGGAAATGTGATAATTTGCAAGTTAGTTTGCTATGTAAAGTTGTCTTGGTATGTTGCAAGTGGAGTTGAACTGGCATTCGCTAATGCTCGGCTCATGTGCCAAGAGCTGGTTGGCTAAACTCTTCATGATGGGACTTGCAGAGCTTTGCATTAGTGTAAACCAGCTTCTCACTAACTATTTTCACTCATTAATCCAAATGCCAGATTACTTTGGCTATTAACCCTAGTTTTTAGATGCACTTGAAAATTTTAAGACATTTAACACCACTGTTTCCAAACTTTTAACACATAATTACCAGTTTGCCACTATAACTCCACTTGATTTTTTTCTTGTTATTTTGTTTTTGCCTGTGCCTATTTTTCCTTAATGATGTCTCTAGTGACCGAAGTTGTGCTGCGAGACTCCGAAAACGCTGCAGAAATCGGGCGGACAGCGGATGGTGGATGCGCTTGCTAAACATTAAAAAACAAAACAAGAAAGATAAGGCAAAATAAAACAATAAAAAGAGCATTAAAAGGAATAAAAAACACCCCTATCGGTTCTAACCGTTGCCACCTCCACCCACCTCACCTCACCGCCCAGCACTTCCGCCCATACTACCTGCCTGCTTCACCGGGCCACTACCACCATGGGGTTGCAAGTTGGGATTTGCCAAGGTTGTACCGTTAGCGTTCCAGCCAGCAAGCAGCAGCAAGGGATTGCGTGTTAGCCAGGCACCGTTGCATTTTACAATGATAGCTCTGTTCTTATCATATTCCATTGTATTTTAACGTAATAATTTAGGTTAACAACCCCCCCCAACCCTCCCAACCCCATTTGTACCTCAGAGTGATGCAGATAGCACTGTTAGCAAGGGAAGAAAAAATATAAATTCCAGTTTATATATATATATATATATATATATATATATATATATATATATATATATATATATATATATATATATATATATATATATATATATATATAATGATTGTACTGCATATTACAGGAATTCTGTTGCAGCTGTTTCTTTCTCTGTTTATGTAATACCCTGTGTTTTTGTATAGATTGGATAGCTAGCTACTGCACTCTGTAGGAAAATCCCTTTGGAACTTCCATAGAACCCGGTGATGATTTGGCCAGTGATTGCCAAGTAAAGGCAAGAATGGTTGTTAGTACTTTGATAGTAAGTGATACTTAATACTGTTTAATTTTAGATTTCTCTACATAGTGGACCTTCAATGGTAACTCCAGTCTCTTCATTCTGTGTGTGTATATATATATATAAATATATATGTATGTATGGTGTCTCATATTTATGGTAATGTCTATTAGTGGCTTGTATTGATGCAGTCTTGATAGCCATGCACTCATGAGTGATGGCAGGGATAGAAAAGTTTTGTTTTGTATACATAGTCATTACCAATTGCTGTCCAGCAGTGCTCTCTCATTATTGGGAGCAGATGCCTTGCTAAAAGTTGGGTTTCTTTGAAGGGATATTGATTGATGCTTTAATCATTATTTTTATATGTTGTGGAGACCAAATACAATCTCAAACCAACAGTAGCGTTTCATTGTCAGTTTGTGCATGGTATGTGTTTTGATTGCTACACTGTATAATATGCATGGCTTCCCCAAACTTGGGGGGAAATTCACTACAAAGCACTTGCAAAGGAGGTACTCAGACGCCTGGCAGCAGCAAGTCTCAAATGACATGTACAGGTAATGTATTTACATTAGTAGTTTATCTGCACACACAATATTAGGTTAGACATTAACCATTCAGATGTTTATTTAACTGATGCAGTTAATAGCTTCACTTTTAACAGGAATTATGAAAAGGGTCACTATACTTTATACAGTCTCAGGAAGGAAAAGCCAGTAACTCGACCCAAACTCGAGAGTACATCAATTTGCCAGTTCTGTTATAAGTAAAAATAATGGTGGTATTAAGGGCAGCAAATTTCATAAAATAATTTTTAAAATCTGCATAAGTTTGAAAAATCCAAAACACTTGTAAGAATTAGTTTGAATATAATTAGTCTGAATATATTTGTAATAGGCCAAGTAAAATCATGAAAGGAAATATCATATACCAAAGGCATTCCTAGAAAGATGACATATATACAGTCAATTGTGAATAGCTACAGTATTTTTTTTTATAAGATTATTATTATTATTTTGTTGACATTAGTATTAATACTACTATTAAATATTTTTATTACATATTTTATGGGTAAGGCAAAGAATCACACTTTTTCCTTTGCGAGGAGGTAATATATTTTTTAAGTATCTTTGACTAGTAGTAAGATATAATACAAATATAACCTCAGTTTCTAGTGAAAAAATTATACCATTCAAAGGTAATATCTGAAAGGTGTAGATGAGAACGAATAACTTTTCAAAGCAGGAAGAACTATTTATTCTCATTTATGCCTTTTCATCATCTGCTGCAATAAGCTCTGTTTAAGGTAAAGTTTAGTATGTGATCAGTATATTTTTCAGTTTGGATTACATATGTTCCCACTGTGATATGAAGGTTTTAAATATCTTTTATTTTTTTATGCAAAATCTAGATATGTGATTATGAGTATTTAGAATATGGGAGGAAAAACTAATGTATCAGATTTTTTATGATACAGCTAAATCAACTTTTAATCCCCAAATAATATGATTGCTGTGAAGGTGTAAATGGATCAGTATTTTTCATCTCTTTCATAATTTCATGTAGTTAGTCTGTCATGAAAGGATTTCATTTAGATGGCAAGACTGATATTGTATAATTGTAGAAGATTTTACTGTATTTCTTTCCTTCTTCATAGATAACCTCCTAGATCCATATCTTTTAGAAATAATGCTGGCATACTAATAACGTACTGATGTTGCAGAGGACTTGTATAGCCTTTTCTGCCAATCATTTTGTGCCATGAAAGAAAAAAAAAAAAAAGTTGATGACCAAATAATTGAGTCGTAATCAGACTGGATATACCTTGTGTGTTCACTGTTCTCCTTAACTGAGTTCCAGCAGTCGACCTGCGCCCCCAGCCCCCCCCACAGGAGCAGCAACAGGACCAGGAGGGCAGTGGGTGTATATGCTAGGATGCGGCCTTCATGCTCTAGTCTCTCCACGTGTCCTCACACTTCTATCCTCCCCCCAAGCAAGACTACCACAGCATCCCATGTTGATATTGTTGTTTCTCTGATGCATTTGCTGTAGTTTGTATTATTATTATATATATTTTTTTATCCTTTTTTATTTTGGTAAGTGGATTTTGTTCATTAATATTTAATTACATATATGTATGTTTATATATATATTTATATATATATAATATATGTATATTTTTTATTATTATTATTTATTATTATTATTATTATTATTATTATTATTATTATTATTATTATTGCACGAGACCAAGTCAGTAATTTGAGTAGTTTTCCTTCCAAGGCTGTTGTCCTTTCATCATTATCCAAAGTGGTATTTATCGCCTAACTGTTGGTGCTATTTTTTTTTCTTTCTTTCTTTTTTCATTATTAAACATCTTCAGACTCAGTTTCTCAAATGATATTCAATAGTTGCCTTAAAAATGACCCTTTAATATTTAGGGGGTTCTGTTTTAAGGTGTCTGTTATATACTTTGTTGGCATTTTTTCTTCACATTGGGTGCTATGTGTTATTGTAAAAGAAATGACAGATTTCTTTCTTGTCTATTGCATTTTGGTATGAAATATATGTTTAAAAAAATGTTAATGTATATACTATTCTTTTTCATACACTTCTTTGACTTGTAAGTCTGTGTAGATTCACTCCCCTCCCTCCCTATTTTTTCTTTATTTGAATTGTTGATTTTTTAAAGATTCTTTTTGCTGGCATAGTTTATCTTGAGTTACAGTTTTGAACGTCAAATTACGTGAACTTGTTACTTTTTCCTTTGTATATTTAACCCCTCCAGGAAGCACTCTTTGGTCACAACTGATGCTAACAGAAGAAGGGCCATGACATGTAATGACAAATGTGTTAAAACTGGCTAATAGTTAGGACTGGTGTCTGCAGTGACTGCCTCCAAAATCTCACAACGGGAACACCAGAAGCAGCACCTTCAGGAATCCAGCCTGTTGCTTGCATGTACCAAGAGCTGTTCTTTGTACCATTGAGATCTGAGAATTGTCAAAAACTGTTCATTGTGGCAGGTTTTATGTGGAGAAATATGGAAAAAGGAAAAACAGAAGAGCAATCATTGGACTCCTGACTGACCAACACTCTATGATTAACTTTTTTTCTTTTTTCTTTCACTTTTATTTGTACTTTGATTTACTCGTAATTTGAAAATAAAACTTTCTCAAGAGAAAAAGAATGCATACTCTGCCTATTTTATGATAAAAACTATAATATTGGCACTTATTATCATCATATTATTGCAGTTATTATAATTGTCATTATTTTTTGTTTAAAAATTTATCTTTCTTATTGATAAAAGTGAGAGGCAGCCCCTTCACTGCACGGGAGAAACTGGAGCATAATTGATATACTGTAAGGATTTGGGGCTTTGAAGGAGCCTCATGACAGACACTTGCTCCTCTAAGGGAAGCAAGTCTATTTAAATTCCACAAACTTACTTTATTCTTAGGTTTTCATAAATTTCTACATTTTTGCAAATTTTGACTAAGGCTGAAACACACCAGATGACTAACAGAAAATTGTGATTTCAGTAATATATTAAGCTTTAATGTTCTATTTATGGGCTATTGCACTCTCCTAGATTCCATAACTAAGTAGTAACTTTCATTCCTGTACAAAAACTTGCATATATCTATCTATGTGCCTAGGATTTGTTCATCTTGGAATTGGCTCAATTGTACATTCTGTAAGAGAGGCATAACCTAACCATGTTTTATTACCTCCAGAGTTGTTTAATTGACAGGCTTTGAGGACAAAGACCTGTAGTGTCAAGAAACTGTGTAATTGTTTTATAAGAAATTGATGTTGCTGTTGGTTGTGTGGACACTTAAATCAGAAACTCACTAATGATAACAACACTTGTGAAGTGCTCAATTCTCATTATTGTTTTACTGTGACAATTGTTCCAGCAGCAACATGACAACCTGTGATTGCTTTGGATAGCACTCATAATTTTTACCAGTATGCCAGAGAGGTTCAGGGGCTGACCTTCCACGGCAAAAAGTTTAATCGGTTTGCTGTCACCATCGCAGAGCTGAGGTGGCTTTTTTGAACAACTCTTGGTAAATTGTTAGCAGTGATGAGTGTTACCTTGTTTGTGTGTATGTGCTCCCACAACTTTTGTTGGGGGTACTGAGGGATAGTGAATGATTCATTATGATTGGCTGTTGTCTTCCTGTTATGACCAAACATCTCCCTCACGCCTCAAACATTGGACTGTGGAAATAGAGTAGAAAGCACTTGGCTTCAGCATTTTCAATAGCAGAGCTTCTAGGTGTTAGCACATACATTCCCAAATGTTGTAGAAAATCAATACACTTGCATTGTGTGAAGAATACTGCTTATTCATGATCATAAAACTCTTACTTAGAATATTAACTAGGTTACTTTTAAAAGTAGGACATGACCACTACTTAATAAACATTGCTCGCTTCTTGGAAGTATACATTAAAATATTTAATATATCTTGATATATGTAGATAACCAAGCAGATAAAAGGTTGTATCTTGAATTAAGGGTCCAGATAGATTATATAAGGGTATTTCACCAAGAATGGACTCCTAAGGAAGAATTGAAATCACTTTAAGCAGAAGAGCTAAAAGGCACTCAGCACACACATCTTGCCCATTGGTGGGTTAGCAAATACATATATATCTATCTATATACAAATGATCAATTCTCTGACGGATCCTCTTTTTGACGAAATATTCTCAAAAGTGGCTTTAACCGGTTCAACCTTCTATTTATTTGCAATAGTATTAGTAATGTGTTGCTAGCTACCCATTTCTGGTAACCTTTCTCCAAAGTACATTTGATTCTGTGGATTGTCAGAGCCCTGAAGCTGCATAAGTGCTTTCAAATAGATGTACCTGTAACAAGGTAGGCAATACAAACCTGTTAGGGTTTTGGAAAATTTTTACAGTTGATTTGGGATTATGGACTTCTGGGATACTCACTTGCATTTTATGTACCTATCTCCATCAAAACTGAGCTGTTATATCATCTCTCAGCTGTTGGTAATCTGCTTATTGCCAGGTGTGTAGTTCTGAATATAAGTAAAGATGTTTTTCAAGAGAGAGGTTTCTTTCTTTTATGACACAATGCCCATAAATTTTGTTCCTTGCACATGGATCTGGAAATGAAAATAGAGAATAGAAATAAAATACATGAAAAATGAAAAGGAGATTCAAATTGTGCAGCTTTACATGCCATGAATAAGGAAGTTATAGTTGATGAACCCAGCATCACCTCCCAAACTATATATCAAAAGTGCTGAGTGAATCATAGCTCCACTGGACAGTGTTACAGTGCATTTCAGTTTGCTGAAGGCTTTAGAATTTATGCAAAGGAAACCATATTGCTTGTTCTTGACTAAAACAGATGTATTTTTTCCAAACGAAGGTAATGCCCCAGAGATTTCTTTCTCAAGATAGCCTAATAGTCTGCAATATCATTAATGATTTGATTCAGATTGGATCATGACAACTATTTAAAAAATGTTAACAGAAGGTATATCAGCTTTTATCACACCATAGCACACTTTGGTTTGCTTTCACTGTTCATAGTAAATTATATATGCAATATTGTAGGAATAAGTTCACACCAAAATTATTTTTCCCATGGAGATTTCAAGGATTTACATCTCCATTTTACAAATTAATGTGTTTGGAATAGCACTGGGAAGTTATTAATTTGAAGGAAGCCTGTTCTTTGAAATGAATGTGGATATTGGATAAAATAAACCAACAGTAATTTTTCGAAAAAGTTTTGAAAAGCTTATAAAATTCAAAAGTATTTGCTAAATATTGTTGACTAATTTGTGTTTTCTTTTAAATTGTTTGTGAATATTTTCAGCAACGTATTGGTAGATTTATAGGGGGAAAAATTAGCTCTTATCAATAACCTTAACATTTATTTACCTATGGTAATGTGAACTGTTGCACTTGCCTGCATATTGAGATTATTATGCCTTTACTTTTTTTGTTATGTAGATTTTTTCCTTTTTACTTTTGTTTTTAAGTTGACATTCCATGCGAGAATCTGCACATTAGAAATGATAGGGCATATTTTGCACTGCCGTCAAAGTGTTTTATATAGTTATTTTTAGAAGAAATGAATGAGTGTGATAGTATGTGTATATACACATGTAGAGATAAGTAGATATCTATTTATCTCGGAAAATGGCAGCATAACTGGATATTTGTGATTATGAAGATGTAAAAAAATATATAATAGTTTTGAAATGCTATTACTTCAGTACAATTCATTTCAGCATTTAATGAGAGAACTGCATATATATGATTAAGTTCTACCAGGATGTAAATACGTCCAGTTGTGTCTGATTTGCTCAGTGCTAAGTCAATGGCCTTGCAACTTAATATTAGAGGAAAAAGAAATGAGATACTACATTTTTTTAGGAGTCATTTTATTTTCTTCAGTTATCTATCATACAGTTACTGATATATCTTGGAAGATATGTACAGTAATGACATTTGACAATCAGTGATCATAGATATGCGGAAATCAGCCGTTTTGAAAGCACAGTACTAATTGAACACTGCTAAAAGTATGCGTTGTATAAAACAGGAAAATAAACAGATAGTGTGAGGTTGAGTTTAGTGTGAAAACTTTTGTTAATCATTTTGCCTAAACTGTGGGGAATTTAGAGCATGACCTTTAGATAAGAAGCAACAAAAACTATGAAGGAAGTAACTTGTAATTGTAAAAAGGAAATGTAATACTTGGGAATCTTCAAGGAAATCATTACACCATACATTTTTTTTTATAAAATAAAGAATACTTAGTATTTACCCAAAGCTCATGTTGATACATTTCAGTTTCATATCAGACTTGAATGTGTATTATACGAAGTATCAAGGACTAGAAGTGATGTAAATATCAAAAGTTTTTTTTTTCTGAAAAGAAAAATTAGCACATCGCAAATGTTGCTCCTCCCCCATCCCCGTCGATATTACAGTTAAAGTTACTTTCCTTTTGCAACACCCTGTTTGTGACATTGCAGAATAAATTGTGAGATTATGTTGCTCTGACTTTCTTTATCCTAAAGCTTGATTAGTCAATGAAATGTGTAACAAATGTTAACATTACCAGGGCCAAAATAAGGGTTTTTGCATTGGGAAGGGGATGGGGTTCATGAAATGAAAACTGACAAAATGTTTATTTGGTGAAAGCTTTGAGTTCTCTAAATATTGTGAGGTTTTCAAGGTGCTATATGTTAATTTTTTTTTTTTCTTGCCATGATTATTATTATTGTTCTTGCTTAATGAATCCTTAACAGCTGCACTGCAAAGTAAAATAGGTTGAAATTTGCCAACATGACAAACTATTCCCCAACACTTACCTTATCTATCTATCTATCTACATACCTTGGATCTCGGCCCTCCCTCAACTAATTTTGCAAGATGGTCTATTCCCCCCCCCCCCCCCCCCCAATCCTTTGCCTGTTGTTGTGGGGGCTTAGAAGGCAAGGACTAGGACCCAATGCTGGGGATCTCCCCTACCTTGGGCCTCAGCCCTCGACTCGCCTAAATTGGCACGGTTTTTTTCCCCTCCAGCATTTTCGTTTCCGTTCCTTCTCCAACCCCTTCAACTATCCACTTCCAATGGTGTGAGAGCCGTGCTGAAAGGATGAAAGGCTGACTTTGTTCTTAACGGCCAGAGGGAACCATGGGCACGGTATTCCCGTTTTAGTTGTCTAGCCCTTACTCCTCAAGCGGACCCTGAGAGGTGGACTGTTTATTTTCCCAACATAGTCAAGGCTTCTCATGGCCAGTAATGAAGACGTAATACCTTTAAGGATAAGTCCGATATTCGAGCCGAGCCGACCTCATGCTTTGCGATCGCTTGGCGATCATCGGAGTGAGGGAGGCCTTACTTTAGAACCTAACGTTCACCAAGGAGGGCGACAGCCAGGCTTGGCGAACGAAAGGGATCACCATCGCTGACATTTTGTATACCTGCTAAATATAGCGCATCGGGGCAGAAAAATGCGGGAAATGCAAGTTTGTTAACATCTGCAATACACAGCGTCACCATGGCAACCAGCACCGAAGTTTATCGGTCCTCTCCTTCATCCATTGTGGATAGAGATCCTTCGTGACTTCATAAATATCTTGTAGAGGCCTAACGGTACGTTACCTTACCAATTAACCTCGGGAGAAAACGATGATGTTAATCTCCATAATAGTCTCACTTTATACTAAAACAAAGGAGTTTAAAAAATGACCATTTTACTATATCTAACTGATATAAAATATTGAACTGTAGGGCTACAAAGGTATCATTAGACACGCCTCATTGTAGAGCGCTGGTTCTATAGCCCGTAGTAAACATGCCATCATCAAAACATTTGTAAAAAGAGTATTATCCCTATAACCAAAATAACAACTTCATTTACAATGTGATTCCTATATCATACACAAATGTTACTAATTTATAATCTGAAAACAAGAGCATATTCAATCACGGGAAAGGAAGGGCTCTCGCGAATTTGCTTCGTTGGGATGTTCCAATACGACTGAACGCCAACCCTGGCGTAAGAGCACCTGGCGAACACTTGCCATACGAAATTCCCGATCGCCCGGCAAAATCGAATGCCACCCCTGCTGAAAGGTTTTAAAGTACGGACCATAGTCACTCACCGTGGTGCCCAGACACGGCGGTAACCTCCAGGCGACAATTGCAACTTCTCGCGTCTGGGCGGGGCGTGAACCGCGACCCCTCCGATGAGAGGCTGATACATTACCACTGTTCTAGCTCGGAGGCTTATAATACTCTTATTGGGGGCAATGAGGCTTGTCCCTTCATCAAATATTCCCACCAATTCTAACTCTCCCGGCTCCCCAACCCCAGGCTCTTTTGACCTCGACTCTGAACACTGCATTGCCGTACATTATCCACCGAGTCGAGACTCAATCTCCAGACATTCCTACTCTTCCAACTTCATCAACTTAATCACCTCTACCCCCACAACCTTCTTCATCAATTACCCCATCCTCCCTCATTACTACTTTACAGCCTTATTCTCCATCTCCGTAATACTACCCCCCTCTTCCACACGTCCCCGTCCTTCTACCACCCGCAACTCTATTTAGCCCAGCCAAATGGGGCCGATTTTTCGTAACACCCTCTACAGCTCCTTACTCAGGCAACACAATGTGTTGTTTCAACAATGTCTCCAAGAACAAGTGGGCAGAGTCCCCTTCCGTACCCGACCCGATCGTTCCTGTCTCGTTGCAGTTACATCTGAAACTGAAACTATAGCATTATCAAATCTAACTGATTTCTCAGGCAATCACATTCCTGCAGAACCTCATCCAACTCTTAATAGTTGTACTGGAACTGTCTCTATCTCCCCAGCAAGCTGCCCTATGGATACTGATTGGTCAGATTGTGGAGAGTACTATACTCGGCTGCCTCAAAGACCGTGATGTGATATCAGGCCAGTACTACTCCAGGTCATTGAAAGAAACCCACCAACATGGCTAAAATTACTCTCCGTACACATGACCTTCCCTTTCGTAATTATATTGGTGGACAATCCCTCCCTGTTAGACTATACAGACCTCCTCCCCGTCAATGTCAAATCTGTTGGCGCTTTGGACATCCTGCTATACACTGCCGTTCCACAGACCGATACCCCCTATGTGCCCAACCCGATCATAATCGATCAAACTGCCCTGCACAAACACGCACATGGTCTAAGTGCGGCGGTCCCCATAATGTATTTTATAGAGGCTGTCCCGCTTACAAGTTCGAGTTTGAGTTAGCAGCTCTCAGATACAAAAATGGTCTCACTCTACGTGAAGCCAGACAGGAAGCACGTCGACAAGGTTTCTCTCATACTCCCTACTCTAGTAATGCCCCTCCCCCTCCTTCCCATGATGTTCCTACACCCTCCTCTATACCAACTTACTTCCGCACTTCAACTTCAAATTCTTTTGCCACTCTAAATCCAGACACTCCTATCTTAACTACAGCCCCAACACCTTCTCTCCCTCCATGCCCTAACCGCAGCAGATAGACTGAATGTTCCATCCCTTCTTCTCCTACCACATACTCACCCCCACCTACCTATGCCTTTACTCCTCGAACACCAGTCTCCTCTCAACCCTTCTTAAGAAAATCTTTGTGTCACAAAACTCTCCAACCAACTCTACTGCAGAAACTATGGAAGATATTCAAAACTATATGCTCGAGACACTAAATGACACCGGAACCCCTCACCCACTCTTAAAGTCTACCCATCTTTGCCTCTACTCCACAGACACCTTTCTTCCCCCCCCCCCCCCTCTTCTTCATAAGAAAACCTTTGTCTTACAAAACTCTCCAACTCCACTGCGGAAACTCTTGAAGATATTCAAAACTATCTACTAGAATCCCAAAATGACATCGAAACCCCTCACCCACCCTTAAATTCCACAA
Organism: Penaeus vannamei; assembly: GCF_042767895.1. Lineage (NCBI taxonomy): Eukaryota > Metazoa > Arthropoda > Malacostraca > Decapoda > Penaeidae > Penaeus > Penaeus vannamei. The sequence continues at coordinate 9,997,999 of NC_091558.1, read as the reverse complement.
CTCCCGCTCCCTCCACACTCAAAGTGACTGCCGGTATCCATCCTCCTCCTACTCATATTCCCCCTACACCCCTTC